>NC_135499.1:210761702-210954202 GCF_052857255.1 Amblyomma americanum
TTCACCTTATGTGGAGACAATTTGTGCTTCCCACGAGGCTGCCCTTTTCGCTTCTCGAAAGCCACGTCTAAAGAACATGCCGGTAAATAAAACATTCAAAAAAGGAATAGAATGTATAGGGTCGTTTTCGACACCGCATTCCGTTGTTTTAGTCTGCATATATGTTTTCATTACACGCTGCTTCGTCCAGCGTTGCGTACCACACTCTCTATTCAGCCATACCGTGTAGCTTGACTTTTACGCAGCTCTTATCAGGAACAGGCGTGGCGGAATAAGTGAGACAAAAATAAGCAAAAGTCTAGAGATCGGCGAAGAGCGGAAGGAAGGAGCTCGAAGATAACGACGCGAATTCCTGTCGTGATCGGAATTCTCAGAGGCGCCGGGGATCGGTTGGGGAAAAAAAGGAAAAGGAGGCAGGAAGGGAAAGAAAATTGCTGGCGCGCGGCTCGCATCCGGCGCGGATGCCGTCGAGGAACCGCCTCAATTTTCCTGCTAGCCTCTTGGGTCGGCCCTGCTCCAGCGTGGTTCCTCAAATTTGCTGCCGGCTGATACGAGCGCTTTCAGAGTATTTTTTATTCATTGTATGCTACAAAGAATCAGAACGGCTCGGAAGAGGGAGAATTAAAGATGAACTTGCATACGGCAGCACAGCTAGGGTTCACCGGACACAACTCCCTCGGGAGAAACGTTGGCCTAGTTTTAGGAGCTTAATTCACGACCTGCTAATCTTAAGTAAAAAATAAAATTACCACAGGATGTATACGGGGTGTTTTAGCGAAATGTCTTCAAAAATTCCTAGAAATAGACTTTTTGAGAAAAAAAGAAAACCTCTACATGCGGAATTTATCTGCTTCGGCGGACATCAGTAGTTGCAAGAAACGTGCCAATTAGCTAGATAATCAACGGTAATTTACTAGTTTACTTTTAATTAACGTAATTTAGCGGTTATTGCGAATGGATAGTTTGCAGCCACGGAAAAGGCGATGGCGTATAAGCATCTAAAACGAAGAAAAAGTAATTTCCTAAAGGTCTGCAGCGCGTGAAAATCTCGTTTTTTTTTTTTCCGCACCAAACCTAAAATTAGCGCATGAGGAGCGCTGTGGGTTCAGTGCAAACGCAATGCCCCGATGGAGACGTGTTGCACTGACTGCGGCGGCCAATTCGAAACGTCTGTGCTAATTTTCTCAACTACGGCTGAGCCTGGACGCTCATCTTAAACCGCGGGTGGCGTTAACTTTAGCTTTGTCGCTGGGTGCAAGAAAAAGCGTAGTCATCATCAACTACACGGCCATCGATTCTGGGGGCCCTGATAAGCCAAAGGTCAATTGCCAATGACAGCCTCGTCCTTGGCAATAACCACAAATTTGATCTACTCAGCTGGCTAATTTAGCACGCTTTTATACGGTCACTGACGCGCGCCGCAGCGGAGGATTTCCTTCTGTACATGTTATCTTTTTCCTCGGAAAATCTATTTTTAAGAATTTTTGAAACTGTTCGCTAAAACACACAGTGTGCACATGGATATGTAAAAATGCCCACAAATGTTTTCGGAACACCGAAATCACAAAACCCGCCTTAATTTAATCGCTGCCCAGAGGTTCAGCCAGGCATTGAAAAGCTCAATGTGCAGGTCGCTCAAGGAAGTTAAAAGCCTACCTTTCATTCATGGCCGTATGCTTGGACTGGCCAGTAATAAAGCTTTGTTGTAATTTTTGTGTTCCAAAAACTTTTGTGGGCACCTTTTTGTATATTTTATCAATAACTTTTTTTTGACAGCAGACGTTTGGCTTATCTCTCGGTTTTTAGGCAATATAGCACTTACTCGCAAGACGCACGCACGAAATCTTTTTCCTATGCTTGTTCCATCAGCCCTCTTTAATGGACCAAGCATGTTCTGTTTCATGAAGAAAGCCGCAGAACTGTTCGCTTTTCTGGAGGAACAACATATGAAGATAAATGATCTAAATATGCTTCCATGAATGAACATAAACATAAGCATACATACAGGTATAAACGCGCACCACGCGCGTCCTTGCACTTGTACAATGCGTGAATTACTTACAAGGAACACGAGAAATGGTTAAACCGGCTGTTAACTCGAGAAAACTAGAGTTCATCGCGAAGCAAAAAAAAAAAAAGGCGCAGAGAGCTCAAGAGGAGATGCCTGAAGCTGCACTCCTGCTTAGCGGCAAGACTTAGTTTTCTCAACATTAAAGCCGGTCTAACTATTTGTCGGGTTCCCTCTAAGTATGGCACGTACTGTAGCTTTCCACGTGTCCGCAGCGTGGCGTGTACCGTCGCTAGATCTTTCCTCCTGTCTTCTTTTTCTGCGAACATTTGAGACAGGGCTAGTTGTTGCTTACACGAACTGAATGGTACATAATATTACAGGCGAATCCTATCGCGTCGACGCGCCAGAGCAACGAAGCTTTCATTACTGTTTCTTCACTCTTCCTCAGGTTCTTGCTTGGCAGCTTGTAGGGCCCTTCCGAAAGTTCTACACTTGTTGAACGGAGAGAGCATAAAAGAAAACAATTTTTCTCTGGCAAGTGGCCTCACAAGACGCACTACGTAATGCTGTGAATCACCACTAAGTGCACAAACACTGATGCAACAACCGCGTGTTGATCTCTTGCATCACTTCAAGTCCGTAACCAAAGCAAACTAATTACTTAAACTCGCTCCGAACTGGGGCCTCCAATAGCTGTCTCTAACTCCATCAGCAACGGTAAAGAAAAACGCGTTGGGCGTTGCCAGGAGGTTACAAAATGGCACGTCATATTAACGCAATTCTTCAGTTTTTGTTGTTTTATATATTTTTAGGGGGTGCTACGTGCCCCACTCATTCAAACTGACAGGTCGGCTGCCAGGCGCTTTTTTTTTTTGCCTCCTTAGCGCCCCCTGCGAGCTGCTTGTAAAGTAGTTTAATGACAGATGACAGGGTTGGACGATGGTTGCAAGCGGGCCCTAGGTGAAGCTGCCTTGAATTAAAAAATAAAGGTGGACGGGGGGGGGGGGGGGAGGAAAGCGCGAAAATGAAAAAGACGTGTCGCATTAGTCAAATCATCGTAGCTTGACGTTCATGAAGCGGTGCCTGCACGTCTTTGCCTCGTTGATGTCGGTTGAGTCGCTCGCGTGTTGCCAGACTTAAAAATCAAATAACGGTCAAACGCGAACTCTCTGTCGCTTTTCGAAAGTGCGTTATGCGCCGGTAGAGGGCGCCTTGTGTTCCTTTTTCTATTTCTTTACAGAGACAGGTCTTCGGGCTCAGTAACTCGATAAATGGCAAACGTGCCAACTGGGAACTGGCATTTTTGTTCCCCGCGAAAGAGCGGTCAGCGTTGAGAATTGTGCAAGCGCGAGTGTACGCTGGTAAAAAGTTTTTTTTAAAAGATTTGACAGGAGGCTGAGCGTGCATTTGCGCATGTCAGCCGGCAGCCACTGCGCTGAATCTGTCATCGCAAAGGCTGGCCGGCTGGAAAAAGTGCCCCCGCTGAAGCGTCAAACTGATGGCGACGAAATTGAACGCTCAGGAGCCCGCCATGTGGCGGAAAGAAACAGCCGAAAAATGCTCCGACACTCTGAAACCTGTCTCCGGTTCACTCGACAGTTTCGTCGGTCGATATTAACGATTCAAATTTCAGATATTGACGTCCGAAACGCTTTTCAAGTCGACGTCGGTGGAAGTGATTTGTTTAACCGCTGTCGTCGAGCTGAGGCTTTGATTGCTGTTTGTGTACGCGACGAAGTGAAATGATGAAACATGGAAGGGGCACCATAGTGAAAGAAGCATCCACTGAAAGCAGCCGCTACTTTTGCATTGATCTAACTCTTACAAAGTTAAAAAAGAAGATTAAACAGCGCGCCGGAAAATAGCGAAGTAACGTCCAGGCAGCCCCTCAAGAATGCGCGTACCATTCTTTTTCTTCTTCGGAACCATTCCATGAGCTCGCGTGTACTCATGAACTTGCCCAGAAAAGAAGAACAGAAACGTGCAGCACACAAAGAGACCTTCAACTACGTCAGAGAGAAAAATGTTTCATACAAAGTAGATGGATGCTAAACATATGCAACAAACAGCTGCTCAGCATTTTCTCTCCTTCAAACTCACTTCCCTTACCTCCTTTGCTCCTGTGGCATGCTATTTATACTTTCTTACCGTAGCGCAACGGATCGGTTTGCCACAGAACTTCCTCTAAAACTCCGCCATCATAACAGCGAGTTTCATGTTTCCGACAAAAAAAAAAAAAAAACTGATGAACCGGAAGTAAATGCTACATCTTGGTTTTCATTTTTTCGGTGCACGTCCGCCACGGTGATCCCGCAATTTGTTGTCGTCCCGAAAGTGGAGCCCGTGTACACGCCGCATACGGAAGCGGCGTTTGTCGCGCAAACTAGAGCCCGGTATGAAACGGAAATAAAGGAAAACAAACAAAGAGGTAAACAACTCCCGAAAACAACAGCTCTTGATGCTTGATTCGAGATGATAAACTGCGTCAGGGCGCGGTGGAGACGGCAGAAAAAAAAAACTTGATACAGACTCCATACTTGCCCTGCATACGAGAGAAAAACAGCACCAGTGAAGCGGCTGCGATGTGGTCGAAAAGGACGAATAACGACGAAAACAAACGAACCACGGACGACGAAGGAATTTGCTCGGCTGGGCATACCGCACGAATACCGAACGCGGAAAGAAAAAAATGGCGGCCGCAATTCTGAAGGGAGGAAGGGGAAACGCTCCAGAGAGAGGGAAGGAAATCTTCAGGAGTAAGCCTGCCGCTCCACTCTCCGAAAAGGACCGCGCGCCCGCCCTTCTCCCGCGGGAAAAACTGCACGTGCAGCAGGGAAACTTCCCTGATGGTACGAGCGCGTTGCGTTCTCGTTTTTGGTTTCATTCTTGATTGTTAGACCGTCCAAACGGCGCACGCCCGCATCGCATCCGCCAACCGAGCAGCATTGCGTGTTCAGAAAGGCGCTCCACATTTCGGCCCGCATAATATTTTGCCGACGCGGGAGGCGCTGGAATCGGTCGGCAGAGACGCGCCTACCACGACCAGCGGCAGTCAGGAGACCGGCATCTTGCTCTCATTCGGGCGCAACGCGTGCACGGTGGTAACTTTTTGTGGATGTGCACGTGCGTCTACTTGCACACATGTCTGTGCATTCGTATATGCCTGTATGCGCACGCAAGAGCGGGGGGGGGGGGGTACAAAGACGTTGGGAAGTGCCTGTGAGTAGGGGGGGGGGGGGGGCAACTGGGCACAGTAGAGGTGCAGTGAAAGCTCTAATTCTTTTCGGTCTCATCACAAAAGGTACGGCGGGTACTTCAGACTATTTACGTGCTTTGAACCCGACAGCATTAGTCTCTCATTGTAGGCATCTAGTTAACTATGTTTATTTGCTAGTTAATGCTAGTCGGTAACTACTACTAATGTTTAAAGACCTTTACCCTAAAGACCTTTTACCTAAAGGCCTTCATTTTATAGGCTTTTGACCTAAATACCATTGGGCAATTGGGTGTTGACTCTCTTATGGTTTTTATGTCAATTGTGCTGATGACGTCATTGCAGGTTTCTCACCGTGTCGTCTGGACAACAACGCCGGGTTTCGGCGCCGATCAGCCAGATAATGCTTTCGCATTAATGTTTATTCCAAAATGTAAATGAAAAACCCCAGGTATGATGAGTGGTCTCACATGTGTCTAAGCCGTGAGTGTATTGCTACCGTGAGACAAAGTAGGAGGATGCACTGACCACCTCCACATCTCTGCCGCAAATGTGTGTAAAGGCGTGAGTTAATGACGGACAGCGTTTGCGTCAACAAACCATAACTACGGGCACAAAAGTCAAAATCTCGTTGTAGTGCCTACTTCTGCTGGCTGCTATAGCAAGTGCGCATACGCAGCGGCTTCCAACGAAAGGTAGATGGGAGCTCATTACCCGCAATTTCGACGAAATACAACTGCCTCATTACGTGCCTTGCTGAAAAGGCCTGAAAGTATTTTTTTATGTTGTTTACGTATATACCATTGTCTTCTTATTTATGGTAGGTTAGGTAAAGAAGAAAGAAAGAAAGCAAGAAAGAAGCAAAGAAAGAGAGAAAGGAAGGGAGAAAGTAGGAAAGAAAGAAAAGAAGAAAGGAGGAAAAAAAGAGAGGAAGAAAGAAGGAAAGAAAGAAACAAAGAAAAGAAGAAAGAAGGAAAGAAAGGAAGAAAGAAGGAAAGATAGAAAGAAATGAAGAAAGAAAGAAAGGAAGGTAGAAAGATGGAAAGAAAGAAGGAAAGAAAGAAGGAAAGGAGGAAAGAAAGAAGGAAGGAAAGAAGGAAAGAAAGACGGAAAGGAGGAAAGAAATAAAGTAAAAAAGAAGGAAAGAAAGGAGGAAAGAAAGAACGGAAGAAGGAAAGAAAGAAACAAAGAAAAGAAGAAAGAAGGAAAGAAAGGAAGAAAGAAGCAAAGAAAGAAACAAAGAAAAGAAGAAAGAAGGAAAGAAAGGAAGAAAGAGGGAAAGAAAGTAAGAAAGAAAGAAGGAAAGAAAGAGACAAAGGAAGGAAGAAGGAAAGAAAGGAAGAAAGAAGAAAGAGAGAAAGAAAGGAAGAAAGAAGGAAAGAAAGAGAGAAGGAAAGGGAGGAAGTAGGAAAGAAAGAAAGGAAGAAAGAGACAAAAAGAAAGAGAGAAAGAAAGAAAGCAGGAAAGAAAGAAGCTCTCCGACCGCTTTACCTTGGATATAAATCTCAACCGGGCCTTAGAAAAAGCATAAATAGGGGAGTGGCACAGAAAGAGAGAGATATATATAAGTGCAGGCTATGTCAAACCCACTTGTCCCAGTATTCTGCTAAACAGCGTGTAACCTTACTAAGACAGAGCATCAATTTTGACGTTGCCATCAGTGTCACGCCTTCTTGTTTTTGGGATTCCGTCGAAAAAAAGAAAAACATCCCAAGGACAGTGTCCGTAAGCAGTTGGGCAGAACAACAAACCACTTCTGAGAATAACTTGTAACAGCGACCTGTCACCTTGGGACAGTTAGACGCCGAATAAAACTAGCACTGCCCTGGTCGCTGTCTACGAGTGATAATGCGCGGCGCCTCTAGCATGCCATCTTTGTCTTGGCTTCATGATGGAAACAACCAGTGGCTTGCGACTGCGTGCGGGGCGTAATAGAAAAAGAACCCAGTGGCGAGGTTGGAGCCCCTCAGCCGCCATTTCTACCTGCACCGGGTGGTCTTGCACGAGTTCAAGTAATAACTGGCAGTCGGGCCCAACGTGGTTGTTATACGCGGAGAACTGTTCAGACCCGGTGAGCGGAGAAAAGACGAGCTGCAGACGTTTCTTGTCACCACGAGTCCCCGGAGCACATTGGTATCAGTCGCCACATAGCCGACGACCTTTGTCGATTCCATCGGTTACCACTTCCCAATTCCCCATTCGCTAGCAGCTGCTCCTGTGTCATGTTTCCTGGGCGTCGCACGACAATGTTCGTAACAGTTGCACTCACTAATTAACAGGCAACTAGGCCCCACACAGGTGTCGTGCGCCTCTCAGTTATTCTAAACTGCGAACTCTGGCTTTGCTGCCGCAAAAGACACGAGTGAGAAACCCTATGAAAGAGACTAGATGGCAAACGAGCTCGACCGCGCAGAACCCAGTAGGGCCGACATCACTTGGATACTCGCCTCGTAAGGCATTCGAACGGTTGCAGCCGCCTCTACCGAGCAACCACAAAGAGCGAAGATCTGCGCTGCTACAGGTATGGCATTGTGGGCGCCTCTTTGTTGAAGGTATGGGCGTAGGAAAGGCAGGTGCTTTTGGATCATCCCGTCGCGACGACGCTTTCGTAGGCGAATGAGCTGATAACTATACGTTTGCAAGTACAAGTTCAGTGGACGTACTGAGTCATCTTAATTAAGAGAGATATATGGGACGTCGGAGAACGTTTGGAAAAGATTCCATTCGTCAATGGCGGTCGCTGTGTGCCTTTTGTGTACTTTCGGGAACACTGTGGACCTAAAAGATGCACGAGGGGAGGCTTTCGTCCCTTCAGTTTCGCCACAACGCTGGATTTCCATTACGGGCAAGGCAACACTGTAGGTCAAATCTCCGCTCAAGTATTTCGGTGATCACGAGAAGCGAATCGCCCAGCTACTCCTTTCACTCTTCCTCCCCTATTCCCTCTGTCCACCTCCTTTTATATTAAGAAATCGACTGGGCGCATTGACTCGTGTTGCCATTCTGCTCCTGCACCAGTTGCCGCGAGCCCAGCGCTCTCCCATCGGGACTGCTTCGTCGCGGCCCACCGCTTTGTGGCGAATGCAAAATGGGTCACCGCTCCGGCCGACGAATCGCGCGTCTTTGCACCGAAAGTGCGCAACACGAAGGAGGACAGCCCGGCGATAAACGAGCTGCAACGCAATCCGATTGACAAGAAAAGAGAAGGCGCTCTCGGCGCGTGATGCATGGGAGGCGATTGCGCCAGCTTGCTCAGTGCGTCGCTGTTCGCTCCTCCGTATCACGATAGAAAAAATATGTATAAAAGGAAAAAGAAAGCCCACACGTTGCAGTCACCGCATCGAAAAACACGCACACCACACCCCCACGCAGACACTCTTCGCTAATGTCGCTGCAGTTTCCCCACTGCGGCGACTCCGGCGGCCCGGCAGTGGCGAGTGTAGCCTAATCCCCACGAGTGGCTCCGAACGCCGGCTCTCGCTTCTAATTAAGACTAATTGCACCTGGCGTTTGAAGTGCCTCGGTGGGTTCAGTTTGTACTTTGTTACATCAGCGCGTAGCGTCTGAAGGGACGCCCGTGTAGCCTGAGCACCCCCTATTAATTCCCATCGTTTTATCTCTCTTCGGGAGAGCCTGTTAGTGACCAGGAGCCAGAGCCTCTTCGGGTTCCTCCTCTAACTTGGCAGAGCATATGGAGAATAAAGCTTATTTATCGCTTCATCATTTATGCGCGATAAAATACGTCGGCAGAAAAAGAACTATTACAATGTTTGGCACATCGAGCAGACCCAGCAGCTCTCCCATACAGCTGTCTGTGAGAAAAAAAATGTGAAGATAATGCGATGCGCTCGGGAATAAACTAAAAAAAAACGAAAGAGAAGAGATGAATCATAGAACTGAGTTGCCCTTTCATACTCCTATTACTCTTGCTTTGTTCGCAGCGACTGAAAGAAAACCGCAAAATGGAGTCGGGTTCTACTTTCTCTCTTCTTTCTTTGCGAACGCGGGGCATGAACTCAAGAGGTTTTGCAAACGAAAATGAAATAAAAACCCTGTCGGCCCCAGCGATGGCGAGCGGTGTTTGCACGAAAACGGATTACACCGTAATTTCAGAGCTGTCACGCACACCGTTGTATTCTCTGTCCCTCTCAACCCTGTGCTCCGCATTGCTTTACAATGACCCTTCCTCCTCCTGTACTCCCCCTTTGAACGAGCGAATCTCCAGTTTCGTTTCGTACCATGTCGTTATACAAGAGATCCATTGGACCGTGCCTCAAGAATGCATGGCTGGATGGATGGATGGATGTTGCCGATCAGCCGGCTCCAGCCCTTGTTAGTGCGCCCGGAATATTTTTTTTTCCTGTCTGGCCGAGCCGCCGAAGCGGTCCCATGCAATCGCCCCAGATGTCAACGTTTGTATGCTTCGTTTTTTTTTGTTCACCACCGACTTTCAGACCCATGCCTACGCGCCCATATGAAGCATCTTGAATGGATAATTAAATAGAGCCCGGTTAGGGCTTTTTGAGTAAGACTCACCGTTCTGCGGCTGGGCTCACTGCGTTGTGAGAGCCCCTGGGAACAGTGCTCTCCAAACTCCCAAGGGCGAACACTTGCGACGATGAATGCCGGCCTCCTGTAGTGAAGAGTGCAAGAAAGAAAAATGCGGTCAATGAAGTTAAAGGCTAGACACAAATTTTTTTAAAAGGAGAGAGTTTTCTTTTAGATGCAAAACTTTAATTCAAACCTGTGTAGCAACGTGTTTCATGTCCTTCGGTATCGTACACATTTTGTGCAAATCGTTCAACAGTTTCACCGTTTTAATGGCCCCTGCTGTTTCACCACCGCTGCATATGCTGGCAAGCAGCGCTATGATAATCAAGGACATTCACACGCGGGGCGCAGAAAAGCCATCTGGCTGTCACTGCGGCATTTTCTGAAGCGTGAATAGGTCTTCTAAAGCATTTGTGACCTCCGAACAAGAATGGTACAGAGTGTTATCCTCTGCCCTCCCACGAATGAATTCAACTCACAGTGACTGCAAAAACACCGCGAAATGTCAACGGCTGATGTGTTCATTGCCTTCTACTAAATGCAAATCTGCAGAGTTTTAAGAGGCTGCCGGAAGCAAGTTGTTGCTACAAGGACAACGTCACGGAATGTTTTCAGTGAAGCAACGACAGCGAAACGGTCCCTTTCAAAGAAGTTTTTTGATGCGAAACTAAGAAACAATTATTATAAGGTTGACACGAATATGCTGACATCTTCGAGAAAGCATGAGCCATTTCCTCCTAAACATCATCGAAATCGGGCGCAATATTTGCACGTTTGCCAAGTTTAAAGGGACAGGCCTGTATAGAGAGCCTACCCTGCTCTAACGACAAAGATGCTACTTTCACTGAAAGCGGAGCTTTTGTTGTCTATAAAAACTGGCTGGGCTTTAGCGTAGTTAAACCGAGTAGACGTGCGAAAGCAGGTGCTCATTATTCAACTGGAGGGGGCACTTAAGCTCCGCCTTAAGGGTATGACGTGATATATTTTGTGGGTTGATGCCCATATAAGCGTAGTTGGTCATTCTCGACTTAACGTTCATAGTCCTCATACCACTACCGGCGCAGTGGCGCAGTGGTTAAGTGCAATGGCAGGTGTCTGTTGCTGTGTCACAGCCACCGGTAAGGGTTGTGCGACCCATGTTGCCCTTCCCAAACACCCTCTCGCACAGTTGGCTCCACGCTCCTCCATTTACCCGAGTTACTCCCCGAGCTTACCCGAGTAACTCTGGTAAGCTGAAGTAGTAACTCGGGTTGCCAGGCAATGACACAAGATTGTACCTACGTACGGTGACAAAATTCTTGGTAGGTGTTGGTGAGCGTATGAGTGCTTTCGCTAAAAAAGAAGTGCTTTTCACAAAAATCGAAAAGAAAAGGTACAGTTGCCGCCTCTACTGACCGATTTGTCAAGATGATTGTGGTGCGTCGATACAATTTTTAACCGCCAGAGGCCAGGGTGCACCACTTTCAAAACGCTAATCACGGAGTCCTTTTCGGCGTAAACGTCACCTGTTAAAACGCAGTGTCGGGAAAATATTTTAGTCCAATTTTCTCTGGGATAAATGCGCTTTTTCTGGGACACTGGCTGGGGCATTGCCTCAGGTAATGTTTTTAGCAGCAGTAAGGCACAGCAAGAAAAGTACGCGGTGAGTTTTATTCAACGCTGACGTGTACTACTCTGGTTAGTGCCAAGATTCTATAGTGTGGTCTTCGCGATGCTTCCACCACGGACAACAAAACACCTACCTCGCGACTGCTGTGGCAGTGCGGAGACCGCACAGACATTTCTACAGCTCTCTCAAACTGCCTTACTTTCTGCTGGGAACTCCTGAGCTTCTTTGGAAGGTATACTGTGCTCTCCATTAAAAAAAGCAAGCAAACAAACAAAACAAACAAACAAACAAACAAACGAAAAAAGAAACAACACGCAGCTATTCTCGCTAGGCCGGCTCTTCTCTTTCCTAGCACCAGAAAGTTGTCATGAAATCTGTGCTTAAATGATCTTCATGAAGAAATGTGGAGCGAAGTGTATTTCGCACATACGGTCTGTCCTCCGCGGCACAAGGTCTTTGCGCACTATTGTCCGTCTCTATGCCTCTAGCCTGTACTCACCATAGGATGGCTTGAAAAGGGACAAGTTTGCCGTGCAAGACATCTAATCGGTGTTGTAAAATATAATAATTAATAAAAAATGGTTTTCAATTGCACGCTGCATCAGACTTGACTTAAAGCACAAAAGAAGTCTATCAAGCAAAAGCAAAGCTAGAAACATGATGCGCAGGAACCGAAGGCTAGCAAACGGCCTGCGGCTAGCGGCCATTAGTTTTGCGCGCCCTCTCACGAAACGCCGGTTCACTAATACGCTATCCTTATATCACTGATTGGCGCTCCTTCATCGCCGTTGCTCACCCAGCCTATTCTTCCACCTTTCTGGCAGATGATAGTGCTTGTGTTCTAGGGATAACAGTGTCCTGTTGAAGTTACAGTCTGCGGTAGTGGTCCTAGGGGTACAGTTCGTGCTGCATACAGGCTGCAGAACTCCAGCACAAATGTATAGAAGGTAGAGGGGAAAGAGAGAAAGATAATGGCTTGGCTAGATACCACCTCTGCGACACTTGTTATTGGAGCAAATGAAGCCACGGTTTAAAATTGATGAAGCCTGCAAAAGAACTGCCTTAATTTCCAGTATACAGTCCGCACGTTGTGTTTAGTCCACAATCCACTAAGGAGTCCCTCATAACCCATGTATCGCTTCGGCCTACAATTCACTGTTAACGGCTTTTTTAGGTGTTGCCAAATAAACTGGTAGGCGATCAATTTGACTGATGCGGAGGAAATGGTGACAGCAATCAACTTCAAACTCTGGTTTGATTTGCCCCAATAACTGGTGTCGCCGAGGGGGTATCTGGCTAAGCCATTATCTTTCTATGATAAGCGCTGTATAGATGCTACGTGATATATTAGAAAGAAACGAGGAACGAACAGATGAAGATCTACAAAGAAAGAAAGCAAAATTAAATAAACAAAAATATTGAATAAACAAATAGAGAAAGAAAAAGGAAACAAAGAACTTCGCAGCCTTTGCCTGTAGTTGGCGCTTCAAAGAGCTATGGTGCACATTGTAAGAACACAACTGGTGGTTCTAATCCCCGGTAGCGCCGTCCAACGTTAAGAGATTGGCTTATTCCCGATAAAATCGAAAATCCTCGACAGATTTTGTCGTTGCCCGGATTTTTTACAAACCGTCTATTACGGTGTTTCGACCTTTAGAGCAAAATTTTGTTTTCCGCGCGGTTAGACGCAGGTACATCACCACACGAAGTTCGACCCCTTTCACACAGCGATATGCACGAGCCGAAGTTCATTCATTACAATAAGTGCGTGAAAATACTTAATTTGGTGACTGCTATGATAATGAACTCTCTCGTTAATTTGCCGCAGTGCTGGTATTTCGACGACCATTTTTATGATTTCGTTTTTACGGCCGTAATCTTTATTGAATAGATCGTCGCAAACAAATGAGTGCTCCGTTGTAACCCGGGATTAGCCGTTCACTGCAAAATGGGCTATTGTTCCGGCGAGCTCATATCTTTAGCGTGACTCTGAAAAGACCTGCCCACACCCTCGCTTTCAGTGATCGAAGCGCTACAAAAGGATGAAGCTCGGAAGGCTTCTAAAAACTTATTGATCAGGCCTGTGACCTTGTGGCTTTCTTTTTGTGTGCTCCTGACTGTTGCTGCCTGATGGACACAATAGCGTCCAATAAACTTGCCACTGGGTTAGGTTACATTATAAAGCCAGTATAAAACTTTGCGGAAGGAAAGCGCACAGCACAGGTTCTACTAACCAAAAAGCTATTTGCTTACTTGAGAACTACATTGACATGCATAGGTGCCTATTAATATTCCCGACACAATAGCTGACTGGGCTAGTCTGTGCATCAGCAAGGCTAACAGCGTAAGTAGACCGAAAATTATGAAGAGAGACAACAATAGAGACCAGTGTGTGCCTTCCGTCTAGTTTTCTGCCCAGCGCTTTCAATCATAAAGTCATATTACAATCTGTGTATAGAATTTCCATCACACCTATTTCGAGGCCATGAACCTAGATAAAAAAAGGTCGTTTGCACTGCTATTTACCGGTGTCTGTTCTGATTCGGATGGCTCTTTGTAGAACGAATAGTTAATCATAGTTTATAAGGTAGCATGCAGTCAGCAGAAAGCTATTAGGAAGTCCAAAAAATCTGATGAACCTCAACGGCGCTGTTCAGAGCTGTTATATATATATATATATATATATATATATATATATATATATATATATATATATATATATATATATATATATATATATATATATATATATATATATATATATATATATATATATATAAGCAGATAAGTTAAATGAAATGAGGGGCCCGTTTGACAAACCTATGAAGGGAGCTAACAGTCACCGAAACCAAGGTGCATAGGGGAATGATTTTTTTTAAATTTTTATGTGTTGTGCTTATCAGTGGGTTATTATAGTACTTAGATTAATAAATCGCTTAAAGAAAATTACTTATAAAGCAGCAGAAAAAACAACCATGCCGCCGGTGGGATCTGAACCCACGACCTCCGAATATCGCGCCCGGTGCTCTTACCAACTGAGCTACGGCGACGGCTGTCCATTCTGCTGCTCTCGTGGGTATTTATGTTCATTGGGTGTAAGCGAACGTTGAGAGTGTTCACCAGCACCACCCTCGATCATAGCGGCGGACGTAGCACGTCCTGTAATACCGCGAGTGTGACGTGGAACGTCATCTAACGGCGAGGGCGGAAACTGTGCGAGAGCCCTTTTAAGCTACCTATGGCATCAAGACTGCCAGAACCGAGACCCTCGTTAAGCTATTAGCAGATAAGTTAAATGAAATCAGGGGCCCGTTTGACAAACCTATGAAGGGAGCTAACAGTCACCGAAACCAAGGTGCATAGGGGAATGTTTTTTTTATGTGTTGTGCTTATCAGTGGGATATTATAGTGCTTAGATTAATATATCGCTTAAAGAAAATTATAAAGCAGCAGAAAAAACAACCATGCCGCCGGTGGGATCTGAACCCACGACCTCCGAATATCGCGTCCGGTGCTCTTACCAACTGAGCTACGTCGACGGCTGTCGAATCTGCTGCTCTCGTGGGTATTTATGTTCATTAGGTGTAAGCGAACGTTGAGAGTGTTCACCAGCGCCACCCTCGACCATAGCGGCGGACGTAGCACGTCCTGTAATACCACGAGTGTGACGTGGAACGTCATCTAACGGCGAGGGCGGAAACTGTGCGAGAGCCCTCTTAAGCTACCTATGGCATGCATATATATATATATATATATATATATATATATATATATATATATATATATATATATATATATATATATATATATTGGGCACTTCTACAAAGACACTTTTATTTATCAACGTTTCGACTGCGGTGCGGTCTTATATATATATATATATATATATATATATATATATATATATATATATATATATATATATATATATATATATATATATATATATATATATATATATATATATATATATATATATATATATATATATATATATATATATATATACACATACAAGTCAGTGGTTTTTCACTTCATAATTTTAGGTGTCATCACCACTTGACGTGTTTGGTGCGATTTCTAACTACGAATATTATTTTAATGCCACACTTTATTACATTGGGATAATCTCTATCTAAAAAAATTCGGGTTTTCTTTGTCCGAATGATGAACGTCTCATATGTAGGCACACTAAATCCTTGTCTGTATCCTGGAAGCTTCGTAAAACGCAGTCTCAGCGAAGCCCTGAAACTGGCGCATAACTAAGCACCGCTGTCCTCAGCATAAAGTCAGAAGTATCGAGAAGACAGCTTGGCAATTTAAAGCGGCGTCATCAAAGGCCTTTCTCGAATGCCTGCACATGTTTTGTGCACGTATGGCCTATATCATGCCGCACGTTGATTTTCCGAAGTTTGCTTAGCACAGAAAAAAACATTGTGGGAGATAAACTTTAGAGGTAAATATCAGCTTCCATATAGCACGCGATATTCAGCAAATGCGACGCTGTACAGAAAATCTCGCAGCCAGGCCACGCGTGCAACATTTTATGCAGCCTTAGAACTCTCGCTGCAGTGCTATCATTTTCCGTCGTTTGCATGGGCATCAAATATCTTATTTGCTGCTAGAAGGTGGGCTAGAACCGGACCGCGGTGGCCGCGTTTCGATGGAGGCGAAACGCAAAAGCGTCCGTGTGCTGTGCGATGTCAGTGCACGTTAAAGATCCCCTGGTGGTCGAAACTATTCCGGAGCCCTCCAGTACGGCACCTCTTTCTTCCTTTCTTCTTTCACTCTCTCCTGTATCTCTTCTCTTACGGCACGGTTCAGGTGTCCAACGATATGCGAGACAGAAACTGCGCCGTTTTGTTTCCCCTAAAACCAATTTTAAATCTCTAGAAAGCCGTGTTTTAGTGTTCGAGCGTTTTTCCTCCATAAACACGCAGCAGCCGTGGTCGAGTTCCCGGGTTCGAACCCGACCGCGGCGGCTGCGTTTTTATGGAGGAAAAACGCTAAAGCGCCCGTGTGCTGTGCGATGTCAGTGCACGTTAAAGATCTCCAGGTGGTCGAAATTATTTCGGAGCCCTCCAATACGGCACCTCTTCTACATTTCTTCTTTCATTCCCTCCCTTATCCCATCCCTTACGGCGCGGTTCAGGTGTCCAACGATATACGAGACAGATACTGCGCCATTTCCTTTCCCCAAAAACCAATTATAATTATATATAAGTGCTGCGCCAGAGTGCTTTTAACATTTTTAATAGTTCCACTTAACTGTGTTACTCAATATTGGCGGTCTTTTTGGCGTGCTTTAGTGGTCTCTTGGAACCCTTTTAGTGGTTTATAGCCTCTTGGCGGTTTGGTAGGAGTCGCACGCGTGACTTACCTGTCCAGGAAGATAAAATATTCACTGCGTTCTTGAAGCGGTTCAGCAAGCATTCATTTTTATCGGAAAAGTTTGTCGCTGTTATGCGATTAATGCTACCACCATAAAAATGGTCTACATACCTCAAAAGACTTCTTATAGAGTCTATTCTCTTCCTATAGATATTTCCTTTTGTCCATTGATAGTAGGTGGTGCGGGCTGGGCAACATTATTTTTTTTTTCTGCGCACACTAATGTGTCTATTGATAGTCTATACATTGTCTATAGACAAGTCTACTAGAAGTGTATGGCGAAAAATCTATAGACTATCCATCGTCTGCCTTTAGGATCTGTATACCTTGTAAACCAGTCTACAAGATTTGTCTATAAGGTCTATGAGCAGTCTGCCTGAAGTGTGTCTGAAGAAATTTTGGTGAGGGTAGGCTGGTAAGCGACACAAATGAAGGATGATAAAAGGAGCAGTGTCGGGAAGATAGGATGAGTGCGCACACGTGACTGCCGTGAACGAACCTACCGACAGAGCACAGCGGACCAAATGGAGAGAGGGAAAAGAAGAGGATAAAGGTGATCTGACCGTCTGTTCTTAAACATCGATATCTGCACGCGTCGCACTCTGCTCGCAAACGTAAACCAAGAGCACAATCAGAAGATTGAGGAATGATTACCGCTAGCCCACTTGCTATAGCATCACTGGTGCTGTACTTACGCTCCTATGAGTTTGCATTTCAGTTTATTTAAATTCTGACATTACAATACCGTGTTGACATGCGCCAAGGCAAAAGGGCATAAAAAAAAAAACCAGCATTTCCACAAGAAAAGTTCGCTCTGTATGAAGCGCTACCCTAAAAATACTTCTCGGGCAAGAGAAATGGCATCTCTTCATATCAGTCTACAGAAAGTTTCAAATCATGAAGAAATGCACCTACCATAGCAACAGCACCCCTGTATCATGCGCGTCACAAAAACATCGCCGGAGACGCCCATTAAGTATCGCTACGCTTTCGACGTCCAAGGTCAGAACAGGGTGCATGCTGATAGCAGGAAGAAACACTAAGCTGACTTTTCAAACAGACATCTCGATCTGTATAATTAGCGACGCATGCTTGCTGTGCACTCCGCTTTGACGAGCCTTGCGCTGAATTTCTGACATTTCCAACCATCAACTTCACAGTCGCTGTCATTCTGGGCCACCGGCACAGACAGTGGTTATTGTTAGTGCAAGTCCGGGAACCCGAATGCGCTTGGTCCGCTGCACGAGAAAGGAGTTTCAAGTTAGCTTTAGTGCTGCTTGAAAAGCAAGCGAAGAGAATCGCGAGCAAGGTCGTGCATATGAAACAACATTTCGGGTGCTCAGAAACATTCGTCGGGGTTGACGGGTTGCCGTATATCACCCTATACGAAGGACGGATCTTTCCGTTATTAAAGGGCACGGGCTCGGCTGGAAAAGAAATGTCTCAAAAAATTTATATCACGGTGGGTTTGAAATGTACTACGCGACGCACAGAAATGTCGCCGAAAGGAGGAAATGAAGGCGCATATTAAGGAGAATCTGCACTTGCACATTTCGCCGGCTGAAGATTGTGATCCGCGCTACGCCGTATACATGCCTTGCGCGGAGCGTCAGAATATATGACTCTCATTCCGCGCCATAGATGAGAGAAGAAACGGGCACACGAAGTCGTACAGCAGGCAATGCGTGGCAGCTACAGGATGCCACGGTCGGGCCGGCTAAAATATTGCAGAGGGTGTAAGACGCGGGAAACCCAGCTGCGAAGGCGCAGATTAGAGCCGGCCAGCGACGCCGAATGGACTGGCTCGCTTCCTACAGACTGAATTGGAGGCAACAGCGAAGACGGCCGTTTTCAGGCGCAAGTCCTAAATCTGAGCCCTGACATTGTTTTCACATTACTTTCCTTCATCTAGGGGAAAGCCGCGGGAAGCAAACGAAGAAGAAGCTCGCTAAGAATACACATTTCCCTATCGCGCGCAAAAATGTTTCATTTCGGGCAAATATTTAAAAATAACCCCTGGAAGAAATCACCTACAGTCCGTTTCATACATCCGGTGCAACGCTGTCAAAGCTAGCGTACTTTTTCGCGCTGCCTGCATCCGCGACCAAAAAGTAGTGCGTTCATTGTGGTCAGCGAAACATAATAAATGCTTTGCCTGCAGGCTTACTTCATGACACATTTGTAATGATCTTGATTAAATGCACTGTTATTGCTGATAACACGCTTTCGCTTTCTTGCGTCATAGATAATTCGGGTACAGAACAAACGCGGAGTAACACGGCTCCCTTTATTTTCCCATGAGGACTACTTCCGTACCTTTCGCAGCGTTGCACCTGATGTATGAAACGAAGTATAGGTCGCGTATATCATAATTCATTTGTCCACACAATCCCATAATACTGTGTGTCTTTATAATTGTGTGTATTCTTTGCTCTTGGTTTCGGAACACGTTTTATGACATTTTCAAGTTTCCGACATCGCCTTTATGGCTTGTGACAATTTCTAACCCGCATTACACAGATAGTAGGTCTCGATGCAGTGTTTTCAGTGCGGGACCTCTTTCTGCGTATTCATGTCTACCTTGACTATGAACTATGAAATAACAATGATAAATATTAAACAATGTAAGTAAATTAGGGTGAAACTGTCCAAAAAAAGTATATGTGATTCATATTTAATATAAATCGTGCGTGTACAACGAAGCTCAATCCAGTAATAATAAAATAATAATAATAATATTTGGTTTTTTGGGGAAAGGAAATGGCGCAGTATCTGTCTCATATATCGTTGGACACCTGAACCGCGCCGTAATGGAAGGGATAAAGGAGGGAGTGAAAGAAGAAAGGAAGAAAAAAGTGCCGCAGTGGAGGGCTCCGAAATAATTTCGACCACCTGGGGATCTTTAACGTGCACTGACATCGCACAGCACACGGGCGCCTTAGCGTTTTTCCTCCATAAAAACGCAGTCGCCGCGGTCGGGTTCGAACCCAGGAACTCCAGATCAGTAGTCGAGCGCCCTAACCACTGAGCCACCGCGGCGGGTATAATAATAAAATGCAAATTTGTTAAAATCGCAACTTAAATTATATTGCCCCACCTAAACGTAGAGTGAGGAAAAAATGGAGCTGGCCTATATCGACAGATCACCGCATTTTAATGAAAAATGAAACAATTTTCTCTGAAAATGCACATTTTATAAGATGGAAAAGTAAAAACGAAACAAAAGGAAATACAGGTGCTCGTTTCCTTTGTTGATTTCGCATTTAAAGTGTTTGCGTCTACACAGTTTAAGGCGCGTGGGTCCCAGATGCTACGCTACTTCGCGATTCACATCCAAACGCGGCGCCGGATTTTCTGTCGGTGTAGACACCAGGGGGTTGAATTTAATAGCGGGAAATTTTTTTAAACCCAATGTTCTCAGCGATAAATGCATCTCTTCATGCCGGACAGGCATCAGCATAGCCAGACGGAGCAACAAAATAGATTTTTACTGAGAACAAAGATTAGATGGAATTATGTGTAAATTGGTGTGTAAGGCATTTCTCGGGAGCGTGTAGCATATCGCACTTTACTGGTAGTCCGCGTGAATAAGGAGTTGAACGAACTTCCTGGTCGTGTGATCAGTGGGCAGTTCACAGTTTGCAAAACCTGGATGAAGGGTATACGCACAGAACCTCAAGTTGTAACGGCCTATTAGCGATAGGAATCTGCAATATACATTGCATGATATCTATAAAACGGCCTGGGCTTATCACCACGAGAGAGCAAAAAAACAAAAAACCTTGTTGCTATGCGCGAAAAGCAAATGTCCGGTTCAGAAGACTTCTGCTTCAGTCGCAGTGAGTTTTACTCATTCGCGACTGCAGTGAAAATTGGAAAGTACCTAAACATTGCCACGCTGTTGTTTATGAGCTACTCGTTCTTCACTTCAGTCAGCCTTGTAGCAGGTACGTGGAACACGGTTCCACGTAGCAGCTTAGAAGACCGTTATTAAAGAACGGAAGTTTATTGCGTGCAACGTTGTTCCAACTAACAATATCTAGAATTTAGCTGAAGCAGCATATGAGATCCGTGTATAGAGAACACTGTTCGAAATATAATTTTCCTAATTTCAATGGAACGTTTTTTCATTTATATTATAGATATTTGTACCCAAAACACCGTTTATCTCTTATAGGCGGAACTTTTTAATTGTAAGTTTCACTTCGGTTTCAGTTACTAGCTGAGACACAAGTTTGATCCCGGTTAAAAGCAAAGGGCACGTGCAAAGAAGGGCGACAAATTTTTCCGTCCGACGAAGCGACCTGAAAATAGAAACGCCAGAAAAAAGTCGACGCATGTGTCGGTACAGTCATTTGTATCGCGTTTATTTCTGCTGTGGTACCGTCCTCCTTTTTATTTGGCCCCTGAAAAAATCTTGTTTAAATTTGGTGGACAGCAAACAAATGGATTCTCTGCTCACTGTGAAGTTAGTTTTTTCAAACAAAGAGAATCTCGTTGTGAAAGAAGCTCTGGCTTCTGGGAGTTTATTGATTAGTTTGGCGCTGGTCGATGACACGCCAGGCTGGTAATGTATCCGAGCTTCGCATAACGGTGAGGAAGGCGCAGCAGAGCTGGAATATTGCTACTTGTCTATGCTCCAAGGAGGAGTATTGATTGGCTCTTGAGTTCAATGCCTGCAATGTGCAGGTGTCAAGCAAAATTTACATTTGGAAGAGCGCTCAGAAAGCCCGTCCGGTGAGCTTGCTGCGCTCATGATTTTTTGCTTATTTGTGCTTAGAGATATACCGGGTGTTCACCTATGATGTTATGCAATTTAAAAAAAAAAGGCTTTTTGAGTTATAAAAGGCTTTTTTTTGCATAGCATTGAATGTGGTGTAGCGCATCAGAATACAGCTAAGAAGTGCTAACAAGTAGGCTAGTTAACTAATATTGAATAGCTAACTTTTTAACTACTCCTGTTAGTCATGTGAGGCGTGTCGCCCACGATAAGTAATATGCAGGCTAGTTTTTAGAATTTCGAAAGCGCAGTTATCTTCGGCGCTTTGGCTCGACAAATTTTGGCTATACCGAGGAGTAACGTGCAAGACAAGGACTGCTTTGGCTGCAAGCATTTCAAAAGCGCATGTATTTTGACGCGATGTAGGGAAAATTTGTTGGGCCACAGCGCCTAAGGTAACGGCGTTTAAGAAATTCTAAAAACTAATACAGATATTACTTACGGGGTGCTACACGCTTCTCAATAAATAAGGAGACTAATAGTAATAGCTGAAAAGTTAACTATTCAATATTAGTTCACCAGCCTACTAGTTAGAACGTCTAAGCTGCATTAAGATGCGCTACACTACTTACGATGCTATGCCGAAAAAAGCTTTCTTCTAACTTAAAAACTTCTTTAAAAAATTGCATAACATCTAAGGTGAAGCACCCGGTACTCAGTGCCAGCTTAATTTCGCGCTAGACAGCATCGCTTTGTTGATCGCTGATTTCTCGTTTACTAGTTATCGCATAAAGACAAGCAAAATCATGCATCTGACATAAGCGACTTTCCGACCTCCCGAGATAACACTACGCACCAAAGATATTTGCGGAAAAATTTAAATTGGCCAGGCATTCTCTAGCTTTTCACAGCGTCGATCGTTGCTTCTAGATCCTTATTGTCTGTCATATTTCTTTCTTTTTGTGCGTGAGTTTTCCAAGAAAACGATGTGACCAGTGCCGACTGAGGCTAACATTGTCAAGAGCAAGAAACACAAATATACGCGGACATGGACGGTCGCGTGTCGCACTTAAGGTACCAGCCTTCCGTCCTATGGTGTCAAGGCCGAACTTGAGCGAGCGAGGTCAGTGAAATCGGCCTCTTTCTTATATTTATTTCCATTTCGCCACCCCGTAAAAGTCATCCGAACGGGATTAGCAGTCTCGATCATGATCTGGCCGGTTATACGACCGGCTAACAGACACGCCTGTACATAGCTGCTGCGGCAAAAACCGAAGGAGATACGCGACCGCTACGAGCTGGAGCCTCTGCGGGATGCCATAAATCTTCCCCAAAAAGGGGCTACACTTCTCCGAGGCCGTAAACGACAAAAGTCCTCTTGTCCGAGCGCGCTTTATTTATGTGCGGCGACATAGTATAAAGCTATACGGCCGAACCACTAACGGTCGGCTCTCTCAGTGTACGGTTTTGCGTATAGACGGGCGTCAGACACCCGTCCCAATTTTCATTTCTTCTCTTTTTTTTTTGCCCTTGTCGATAATGTCAGTCGCACACATACACCAGGCGGCGTGCTGACGCCGTAGCTGGACGCTGACGACGGGGCACTTATCGTAAAGGCAAGCGAGTGTACCATCAAGTGTGCACGAAGGAATTCTCTGGAGACTTCTCCGGTACATTCAATGCGAGCGAAGTGCTTTTCCTTTATCTTTTTTTGTTTCTCTAAGGCACCTCGTTATCGCGGCTTTTATGCTCCAGGCGATCTTGCGAAAACGCGCGAAGTTCTAGACTCGACGCTAAATAGGAGACTGCGAAGCGCCGCCGTGTACTCGAGGCTTTTGACCGCGCCAGGTTGCAGAACACGCTTGGACTGGATTCGCACGACAAAAACATTAGCGCCGCATGCCCAGAAATCTGGGACATCTACAGTTTGCGCCATCTTTCGGTCGCTTGCTCAGCGCGGTAGTGCATTTTAATGGGCGGCTTGTGTTAATTTTTTTTTGTTCGAAATAGAGTATTGCAATCGTTCAGTACTGACAAAATCTGAAAAGGCATATCGCTTTCTTGTTTCAGTAGACATATTGAGAAAAAACGTGGCGTTCCTGTAGGACTTGAGAACAATTTTATCACACGCCGCTAAGCGGTGAACCACCTCTACTGATTGAGGAGAACTGATTCAGTTGAGGGGATCCAGAAAGCTGTCTGATATAGTTACGCAACATCTCGTAGAAAGGACGAAGGAATTTCATTAAATCTTTCTACGTAAATTCACTTGTGAAATTATTCGAAAGTGTTGCAACACTGACATGCACCAGTGCGGATTTAGAAACCGGTGTGCGAAAACAACCAGCTTATGCGTGTTGAAAACAGCACGGGAGGCGTTTATACATAAACAACAATATTTTCCTGCAACTTGGAGATTCAGTATTCTATCCAGCCTAGCCAAACCAGGTAAAGAGGTAAGAATGGGTTCTAGTTGATTGTTCACTGTATAGGGAGCTATTCTCAAGTGGTTACCACGAGACGAAAACATACACGAAATAATGACTGGACAGGCTAAGTGTGTACTCACAGCTTATTTAATTGCTAGGAAAAGACCCAGTTTTTATTCAAAAACGTGTTCTTCATCCTACAAGCTGTTTGTATCACTGTGAAAGGTGTCTCTCGTCAAGTTAGCGCAAAGGCAGGACAAATTGTCCCTCAAATATTCGAACAGTGTTGCGACTATTTTTCAAACAATTATTATACTAAATGAAAAGGTAGTTAAGGATGGTGTTTTGAATGTGCAGCGATTGTTTCCTTCATTGGTTAAAATAGCAGAGATAGTCCGCACGAACTATCGAACTATCGCACGAACTTCGCATCACTGCGAAGGCCGGCTTCGCAGTGATGTGCCGCGATTCGTAAACATGATGTCCGCCGAGTCCGCCGACTCTTCTGCGTGAAGCACCTGAACAATGGTGCTCTTTCCTTCTCAGAGATGGAGCCACCAGTCGCGAAAGTGAGGGCAGTGGTGGAACCTGTTTTGCAGCGCTCGCCATTCTGACTGATTGAGATCGCCGCAGCCTTCACAGTGCGGCAAACAATTTCTGAGAAAGAGTATAGATGTGACAGCGAGATATAAGGTTACAACACGAACAAAAAAATTCTATAAGCGAAAGATCAAAAGTGCGCCCTTGTCTTGGGAACAGCACAATACCCACAGCCATCAAAATTCACTACATAAAAGATCAACGATTTTTGCGCTGACACAATTTTCTTACCTGGCACTTCTTACCTGGTACGCTTCGATAAGTACGCTTTGATAAATGATGGTGTTTGTATTGATTTGCCTAGTACAAGGGTTAGGAACATTCAAGGCCTAAAATATCTTAGGCGGGAAAGGAGGGCAATTGTTGAAAATAGATTGAGTTCATCTTGATGTGAAGATCGCTCGGCTACTCAGAAAGAGAAAGTAGAATGCTAAAGGGTGCAATATGCAAAGCTACTTCATTAAAATAAGTGCCAGTATTCTTATTTCCGCCTTATCTAGTATGTCGGGTTACACTATCTCCAGCTTCAACCAGTTTTTTCAACATCACCCATGAGAGAACTTTCAGCGCGATATAAATTGCTGTGTAATTAACACGTGTTCACCAATCACGTCCCCTAATTTTGTATCCGGAGGCATTTCCAACCGTATCCTTAGAAATCGAAACGAACAAAAGGAAAAACACTCTGTACATTCGAAGAAACTCCGCAGCCTCTTAAGGTAGGCACCATCAGTCTAAAGAAAACAGGCAATAAGAAAAGGAAACTAAAAGGGGAAGGACGGTGATCGATCACGAATACGCACGCACACCATCTCAGAGCAACTGTTTCAACACTTTGCAAGCAAAAAATGTTTGGCCTAGAGTCTGGTAGAACCACGGATTACGCTCAATGTTGTTAACTTCTCACGTAATAAGTGCGCGGCAACTGGTTTGTCAGAGCTTTGCATATGGGAGCTTCTAACTGCTTCGTGGCCATCAAACCGCACTCCTTGAACGGGTGCATGAGCGGGTATGCGTTTGTGAGTGAGCGTGCACTTCGCTCATAATGATGTTCCGCATGCCTTTGCTTCACTGTTCTGCACTTCATTACTAGGATGCGCGTTCCCAATGGTTACTGCGACGATTAGGGCTCGCACACGTTACCTCTTTTCGGCGACGTTGTTGCCTGTTCCTTTGCGTGTGCGCATACCATACGGCTTTCCCACCATTTCTTATGAGCGCACCTTCTTACCACTGCACTCCTAACTCCATTTTTTCCTCTAGCTAAGGAACCCAATCCCAATATGTTCTGTTTAACTTTGCGTACTGTTCTCCAACATTTTCCCTAGCTCTTGTCTGCACTGCCTGCGTCCCTTATTAAATAGAAATATATGTATTCCTTCATTATGGTCAACTTTTTGCGTTCATTTCCTAGAAGCTATATTTTTTTGTATATATATCTCACATGTCTTGACCATCAAGCAATATTAACTTCTGCATTAATGCTGTTAGCAGATGCGCATCTGGTCAACAGCTTTTCTTTTCTTAGCGCAATAACAAAAGTTTTTGTGGGCGAAGTCATTAAGGGTGGAATGGAATTCCTACGCTCATTACAGGGTGCAGTAATCAGTTTCTTCTCGAGACAGAAAAAATTCTGCTGATAGTTCCTTTCAGCCATTAGCCCAAAACAAAGTCCAGAAAAAAGAGGCCTCTAAAATAATAAATTGGGTTGCTGTGTGCCTCCGAGGGCTTTTCTTTTGCTTGATATATTTTTAATTTTGTTCAGGAGACCGGCATTATTTAGCAATGGTTAGAGCCCAAACTAAACTAGCGTTACGTAAAAAGCTTTCACCAGCGAGAGCAGACGAAGCTTTGCCGCACTGTTGAACCAACCAATGCGTTTCTGTCATTAGATGTGACAGTCGCAATCGTGCGCAGTCAGCGAAGTACAACACCACGCGATCTAGCTGATGTCAGCGAAATGTACGATGCAGCTTTTCGCGATAAGTGCTCCGCACTGCTTTTCAGATTCCTCAAGGAAAGCCTGCACCAAAGGATATGGCCCTGTTATGGCCGAAAATCGCTGCGCTTAAAGCTATCTTGCAGTTCTGTTTCTGTTTCGGAAAACGTAAAAGGAAAGATCTCCCTCTGTGGATGACGGAGTCAGAAGATTTTGCTTATGCGTGCAAGCGTTCATTAATTACAAGAGAAATACTTAAAAAGATATGTGGGTCATAATAAATTTCTTGCCGTGAGTGTAACGATATCGCAATTTAGTGAACACTGTTTGCTAAGTAAGCTGTCGTTTGTCATCCAGACAGATTTGGTTTCAAGAAGTTGTCGTAACGTGCGCTTAAATTTCTTTTGTCCAGATGGCCGCGAGAAATTTGTTATCTTCAGAAATGTGAGCTGGCCGGAATTTAACAGGAATGTACGAAGCGCAGCGATAAAGTTGTGTGATGGAAAGGACAGAATAAATAAAATGAAGACTCCCCGGGGATGAAGACTCGAGTTTCGCTGTTAAAGTTCTTAAATATATGTCGTAGATTTTATTAGCTCAATTAGTGCATGCACCGACGCGCATACAATTTTAACTTTTCGCGTCGAAGCCGGAGACTTAACGACTTGGAAACGGGATGCTGATGTGCCGTCGATAAAGACGCGAGGCGCATAATTACGGTGGTCACGGGCTACTAAAGTTGCGAAAGTGCTTATTCTAACTTGTTACGTCACACAATTCTTGGCTGGCGCTCCAGCGAGCGGCTGGAAGTACTGACGCGTCCTGTTGTATAGACTTGCACAGTATTACGCTCTACAACACACTGTCTCCAACGTTCCCAGGCGTTCTAGATTTTAAGGCAGATACGAACACTCACTTAATTTAATGGCTTCTCTAAGCTTTCTTAATTGTGCGCACGCTTCAAATCTGTACAGAGCAAGGCGTGGCTGCAAGTCTTAAACTATTATGCTTCTAACCTGCCCGGTTATTGTGATAAAAATGTTAATTTCTTGCATTTATGGCTGATTAAAGAACATCTGAAAGTCTTATAAGTATATGTTGGTGTCTGCGGCGCTAATAAATTAAAATAAAATAGTTTAGTCAGGAATCGAATGTGAATATGAGGAAAAACATTCTTCGAATATCGAACTGTATAGCTGTTCAATATGAAAAATTCAGAAAACGGTAAGAAGGCAAACGCTGTTGCCTCTATGTTTTTCAAAATATTGTATGGTTTTTTCAACCGAAATAAACAGCTTAAAATTACTCGGAACCATACAAAACAAATTCTGCACAGAAAGGCATACTGCTTGATTAGACAGCATAACAGTACGCATTCCTTAATGTGGCTATGAAAAATGAGTAGCAAATTGAAATCTATGAATTAACACGACTGGCAACTAAAAATGGCATGCTGATGGGAAAATCTCATTAATCTGGTCTTTGGCAGACTGGTAAAGGTGGTCGAATCCAAAGGTCTAGATATAAAGTACCCCCCCCCCCCCCCCTTTCCCCCTCTAAGTCTTCACGTTTGCCGTTACGCGCACGTATAAGGTGTGTGGGTTAAAATGTACCATGCAATATGCGGTAATTTTACAAAATCGTCTGCCCTGCAGGTAACACCTCAACTCGACCCCCCCCCCCCCCCCCCCCCCCACCCCTCTTGTTTCGGGATGCTCAGTGGTTAGGCGCCCAGCTACTGAGCCGAAGTGCCGGGTTCGGTCCCTGCCTCGGCGGGCCGCGTTTCGATTGAAGTCGAACTCAAAAGAAGCTCGTTTGCTCTGCGATGTCAGTGCAAGTTGAAGATCCCTGGGTGGTTGAAATTATTCCACAGCCTTCCAGTATGACAGCTCTTTCACTCTTTCACTCCCTTCATCTTATTCTCTTGCCGATATGCGGGAAAGCCATCTTGCCGAATTTCGTATGAAGTTAAAATCTAGCAGCGTCCGAACGGCATCGGTCCACGTGATAAACGGCGGAGAATAAGGCAAAAAGAGCTTAGCTATAATGCCTTTCTGACACCTAAAACTCGATCTTCGGATAAGTTGCCCAGATAGTGTCATTCTGTCGCGGTCGAATTAATGACAGCTGGCGTAAGCAGGGACAGCTGGCGTAAGGGACAGCTGGCGTAAGCAAATCATGCACCGAATGGTCGATGCCGACAGCACCGGCGATCAGTGCCGTGACGCAGGGTGCATCGAGGCACACTAGTTTTGACTCCTAAGAAGTACTTCCTTACGGCTTCTAGCATACGACACCGCTTATGCCTAGCCACAAACATGCGAAGGAGTGCGCGACAGTCTTCAGAAAGGCCGCATCGTGAACTCATGGTCGTTGGACTATTGCAGTACCTGGTGAACAATGTATGTTTCTTTGGTTTTCCTATCTCGTGCAATCAGCGCACTTTTGCTGTAAGCTGTCTATCTGTACTGTAGCCTCTGTGAAGTATTGTTTTGCCTTTGTTGCACTCTCTGTGATTTAGAATTCCTCTCTGTCGTCTATTTGCTAAATAAAGCTTGATGTTTTGTGAACCGTTGAATCTGATCCATTTTCTGGCTTGTGACCGGTGAAAGCCAAACAGAAAATAACCACTCTTTTGTAGATTTATAGTTGGATTCCGGCTGAGCTTGTCCAGCTAAATCGGGGACATATCCTAAGAAGACCGGAGCTACCTCCACACAGTTTAAGTATGCCTGAATATGCGAACCACAGTTGTGCATGCGGCAGCCGTCGCCATGCGCTCGTAGCTTGCACACAGCTGCGAACCATTTGTGAAATGGAGTTGTGAGGAACATCAGACCGCGCCTCGAACGGTCTGCCACGTTTTGCGGAGATAGTATTTACGGTGTTTGGCGAGGCCACGATGACTTTTCCAGCGTGAACAATCAACCACTGTCTACACAGCAACGCATGCGTATTAAACAGCTGCGCAGCTCTTCCGAACAAGAAGCCGCCTTTAAATGGCACAGTCGCCATCCGCAGGTCACCATTTGAGTGCCGCAGACTAGCGTGCTGGGACTTCCACATGGCGTATGAAAGTAATCGAGCCTAATTTTTTTGCATACAGAATTAACACGCAAACGTATTGTAAAGATAAATGAAGCCTGTCACCCCATAAAACCTGAAGCTTGTCCAGTGTACACACGCCGAGAGAACAAAGTCAGTTCGACATTTTTCTGCGTAAATTTATGTATGTTGCACGACCGAAAGGACATGATTAACACAAGAGAGAGACGTAGGTTGTCTGGAGAAGAGTGGCCGTACAAATGTACCTGAAGTTACTTAGAATGACGAGTAAGACAAAAATAACAAAAAGGACAAAATTACACGTACTACCCCTAGAGGTTAGAGCAGCCAGTTATAAAAATGGTTGGCGTTAGTGGTGGCTGATCAAGATGTCGCCGGAGGTATAGGTAAGTAATAATAGTCACATCATCTGCTTTGAAACATTACATTTCTTAGACACTCCGGCTCTGTACAATAAAGGCCGGGCAGCGGACAGGCGTGGATAGGAGGAAACGCTACAACCATATGACTCACCAGTTGACATCAGTATCCGGTTGAAAAAAACAAAGTGCGCTTATGAAAGACCTCAACGGCGCGAAATGCTACCTTAAGATTGGTTTCACTGAAAAGGGCATGTCACTGCACATCATTTCTAAAATGCATACAGAAAATCACCAGTTTCTTTTTCCACGAAATAGAGCACTGATATTTAATGAAACGGAAAAACAACTGTGCAGCGAGTCTCAGACAATGAGCCATTGCTTAACTACAGTATGAGAACCCTGCATACAAACAACAACAAAAATGTTCACGCACTATGCATATATAATTCGCCAACGGAATGTCATCCACTGCCGCGGTTCGTTGTCGATACCTCTTGTACATGTCGGACATAATGCGAAAGCTTGGACGGTTACAACGCGTGAAGACACAGACAACAGAAAAAAAACGAAGAAAAAGTAACACAGCGTTTCTATCGTTTCTTCCATCCTCCGTGTCTCTTTGCGCTCTAACAATTCCAGCTAAGCATGCACTAATTTTCCTGCAAGTTTAATAGCATGGTGTGAAAATCTACGCAACCTTTTGATATATTGTCACGAAGTGGTGATTGCAGTCCGGAGAGCAGAGAGGCTGCGAAAATTGTGTCGAGGCAAAACTCTTTACTTGGGCTGACTTGCGCCCACAATGGACTGAATCACTTGGTGGCGGCGTAGCAGCAAGCGTGCTCAGCGGTCGTCGAACACAATGCCCGCCGCTGTCGGCCGTGCTCAGTTTAAAGCTGATAGCAAACTTTAGAGATAAGGCGTGCAAAGTTACTGGAACAATCTGGAACAATGTAGACTCAGCTCTGCTTGGATGCGATCAATCGAGATAAATCTGGTCGCGTCTTGCATCGCAAACAAAGCGATAAAGCGGCGTGCCGGCAGCTTTGAAGAAGGAACAAACACCACAAAGATTCGCGGCAATGTTTTCATTATACGTAATGTATTACACTCTTGCTTTTTAGCACACACGCAAGGTTATTTTAGCACCAAAAAAAGGAGTAAAAGGAAGTAAATTTAGCCCTGCAGTACACTTTTTCTTATGAGGAAAGGCAAAGGGCAAAAGTAGGCTTCTGCCTAGAATCGTAGAAAGAGAAAGATGGAATTACTAATAGCGAGAAACAATGTAAGCAATGGAGGGGGAACCTCAGTCCGCTCATCAGGTTAGTGACCAGTAACCACTGAGTCATTTTGAACCTAAACGAAGACTAGTCCTTTTGGAGAAATTTTGCTCACTGGCCTGAGGCTTTGGCGGAACCTAACACAGTTTCAGACAGGCTAGAGTGCCGCAGACTTACCGGCCCGATGACGGCAGCTTGCACATCTGCCGCTCCGATTGAGCTGCTATTCTGCGTCGACGACCACAGAGCCCCAGGTGCGTCACGGCATACGCGTGATGACACTCGCGCACTTGTCCGAACGTTCTGGCCTATTCCAACATAACCTTTCCCCCACGCCGTCCATCGAGCGTGTTTTTCCGGAAACGCGAGCCAGACCAGCGTCGCAGGCACCTCTGTCTCACAATTAGACCGGCCGGCTTTCTTCGCTGTAATCACTCATGACGTAAGACGCCGCCTTCACTGACGCCTTTACCCGCATGACGCGCACACGCAAGCGGCGGCTTTTCTGCTCCCAGTGATCATGTCGTCGGCGTTATTAATGTGGATGCTGCTACTATCGTTCGTTCTAAGTAGGCGAACGTGTACGTCCCTACTTGTTTTTATACCGACGCCCAGTCCTGTTTCTTCGCTGCTGTCACCACCGGCGATCGTTGTCATTCACTATAGCGAAGGAACAGCCAGCGTCGTCGCCAGTCGATAATGACGTAAAATGGCGACTTCCCTCGAGCGTGGGATGCATGACGGGATTGGCGCTGCGTCGGTCGTGCAGCTGTGTGGAAGGTCGGCGGGATGCGGAATGTCCGCAGCAGGTGGCCGCTGCTGGTCGGAGAGTTGGACGCGGCGACAATGGGTGAGTCGATTCATGGCTGCAGTTGCTCTTCGAGTTGACGGAGGACGAAGTTGAGAAGCCGTGGTTGTGTTAAACTGATACCCGCTGTGGTCGCGCTCCTGTTTTGCGTCAGGCGCATTACTTCACGATTGCATAGTGCAAGGGGTGCACAGGTGCGCGGTGTAAGTTCGCGGCGTTAAAACTAGAATGAAGCAGCAATTTCTTTGAGGAAAAGTGTTCGGTAAATAGAAGGAAAAGTAATTTTCTTCTTGCAGCTGTGGTAACTTCAAATGATTTAACGCCACTGCCAGTTCTGCCATAAAAGCGACCGGAAGGTTGCCGCAGCTGGGACTAAATTACTTAACAACTGATTTTTAATAAACACATGTGGGAAAAACATTATTGTGGAGCAAGAAAACAACAGCGAGACGCATGAGGTATCAACGATAACAATAACTTCCATGCTTAATTGTTCACATGAAGTGCTTCGTATTACCAGTTTCTTTTTTGGTGCCACAATTTTCTTATTACAACCGGCAAGCGGAAACCAGCATTTTGTCTTGCTGCTTACATGCACGCGCATGTGAAGGAAGCCAGCGTTAAGACTTCTTCACTGAAAATACCAGCATTTGAAGGGTGTGAAAAATACTTTTTTCCTACCAGTTGTAAAAAAAAAAAATTGGAGAGGACACTTAAGCTACGTCTTAAACGTATGACGCGATAGAATTAATGAGTTAATGCCCATTTATACGAAACTGGTCATTCTCAGCTTTACATATGTCCCAGGTAGTCAGCATACCACTCCTTGCGCAGTGTTGCAGCGGCGGACACTTAAGCTCCGCCTTTAGGGTATAACGTGATAGCGTTAATGGGTTAATGCGCATGTATGCAGAATTAGTCATTCTCAATTTTACATTCACAGAACCCGGGGAGTCCTTATACCACTCCTGGCGCTGTGGTGCAGTGGTTAAGCAATGCGCCACTGCGTACTGCGATGACAGGTGCTGCCACTGGTGGGCCTTGTGCTATCCAGTTTGCTATTCCCGGGCATTTTTTCGCGACCAGTCATTATTTGAACTGACAGCTGCCATGGCGGCACACTTGCTCACAATCCGGCGGGCAGGTTGTGATGACGCCACAAGGTCACGTGATCCAGGTAGCTCACCTATAGGTTGCTTCTCGTAGATTTTTCGCTCACAGCGCCGCCGATGACAACGACACAGGATTTTCAGCATAATGGCAGCCTTGGCGGTATCGCGTTAAAATAGAAATGAGAAAACAACGAATAAATGGGGGATAAAAAATTGCAATGGCAATATTTGGTTAATTCCCATATGTGCAGAAGGTCATTCGCTACATTCATAGTTCACTGGGAGTCCTCATGCCACTTTCTGGCGCAGCGGTGCAGCGGTTAAGCGATGAGCCACTGCCCTGTGATGGAAGGTGCTTCCAGCTGTGGGCCTTGTGCAACCTAGGTTGATCTTCCCGAACGACCGGTGATTGATTTAACTGCCACCTGCCACAGCAGGCAGTTGGCTCACTATACGATGGACAGGTTGTGATGACGTTGCAAGGTCACGTGACCCCAATGGCCCACCTGCCTCCTAGGTTGCTCTCTGCGCGGCACCCGCCAGAGTCATGCTCGTGATTTTTCGCTCACAGCGCCGACAACACCGACACCGGATTTTCTGAACAATGGGTCCTTTAACGCTATCGCGTTAAAACATACGACGGTTACGTGTGTTTAATGCGAATGTTAGAGCTTTTTCTGTGGCGTGATAGTAAAAAGAGAAGTCGGGCCGGGGGACACTTATACCAATCAGTGCACGGCACTGGGTTTCAAATCAACCACCTCCCCGCAGCCGAGGCGGACGCCCAAGTCACTAGGCCACCCGTTGCCACCCTTCGCCACCCACACACACTCTCTCTCTTTACAGTAAAATTTGAGAGAGAGAGATTTCTTTCTCTTCACTTTCCCGCCTTCCAATCGAGGCAGGCGGCAGTTGGCAGGTGGCGCTGCGGAAGCCGATGGCGGCACGAGTCTGAAGAGCGAGCTAAAAAGTTCTAATGCTCTAAACTGAAAGAATCAAGGTAACAAAAAAGAATAGTGCAATGCGTACTGACGCTTCAAGACGTCGGCAACAATGCGCCTATTCACTGCAAACCAAAACGGTGCAACCTCAGGACGCAGCGCGTAATTAATTACGGCAGTTGTAGCAAATCTGTGTGAATCACATGCTAAGCGCTTGCAAGAAAAATGCTTTGAGGCATAGAAAACAAAAAGATTAAAACGCGGTCACAGCACGAATGATCGCCATCTTGCACGCGAGCTGAGGTTGAGTTCTTAATATTTCACCTCAACTAGGTATCGTGCGCGAGCTACTTAAGCGGGATTGGTCACGTCGGACAGCAAAGTGAGTGAAGCACGCACACAGGGCAGGGCCAAGGAAGAACAGAAAAAAATAAGAACTGCAACTCGGCGGCTTTTCCGATTGAAAGGTGCACTGACCTCGTTGTTCGAGGCAGAGGAAGCAGTGCTGGCTGTGTGAAATAAGTGACACAGCTACGTACTCGGATGCCATGTTTTATAACGTGTTTGACATGTGAACCAAAGGAATAGAAGGCCAAACGACCAGTTAAGCTGAAGGAAAAGGTAAGTTAAGTGGTCTACTTTTCTGTTTACTGAATGTATTCTATATTGCATGCCCTTTGGATGCAATTTTCTCCAGGAATCCGTGTTGTCTTGCGGCTGTTGCAAAGTCATGGCGGCGTAGACGCGAAACAATGAAAAGGAAAATAATGAACTACATGGCGGATATCGTCATGGCGAAAAACCTCAGCCCGAATGAAAGATTCGGGATAAGGTTTTATACCTATTATTAAGGTTGTATAACGTATTATAGTTAAGTAACGAAATGGCTGAAAACACGAACTAATGAGTTTGTTTTGCGTTCTGAGAAAACGGAACAAAATCAGAATGTGTACTAAGGCAAAATTTTCTGTTTCTTGTCAGGGCTTCACCGGATCTTTCTGCTTTCATCAGTGTCCACATTCTGTGCTGTTTTCTCCGGGAAGCATAACGAAATATTCGTCTTAAGCGCATAAACAGAGCTCGAAAACAACGACGTAGGCATATTTCAATAAATATCATTATGCGTACAAAATAAGTTGCTGCTTCCCTCAGAAAGAAGAATGGGCTGCGCGATCGCATTTCTTTTCGCTGCCCACGAAACAAAGTTTTTTTTCCCTCTCTTTCTATCTCGCATCGCATTCGAGCCTTTCCTGGCAAGCGTCGCGCGTTTCAAGAAAGCGGTGAGGCGAGCGATATGAAACGGAAACACCGCAGGTGCACGTGGCTCAATCTCCTTTCGCGAAAAAAAAAACAGCACGGGTCCTTCGGCTTCTCCACGGATGTTTATCATACGCCGAGCCGTTATGCGCCTCCATATTCCGCTCAATAAGTTTCCATCCCGAGCTCGAGGAGGGACCGCACCGACTTCCTATATTTAGCCGAGCCTCGGTGCTGGGCCATCGCCTCGAGAGGGAAACGGGAAGGGAAAGTCGGGAAAAGGGGAACGCCGTGGCGTGGGTGTACCTACGGCAGAGGAATTGCGTGCACAGGCCGGAACGGCTGCTGCTGCCGTTTTGAAAAAAGTGTTATGATCCTAGTCAAGTGTTTGCGGGTGTGTGCGTGACATTAACAGGAAGGGTAGGGGCTTGTTAGGATATGCACAGGAGTGAACCCAACATTCTTTAAAATCCTGAAAAGCACCAACGACTATTACTATTCCGGTCGTGCTGTTGGACAGAGAAAGAATTTAACTGAGCGGTGATTTCAGAGCAGACATAATATTGCAAAACGTAAAAGAAAAGACAACCACATTCCTCCTTTGGGAACTAAGTCGAACACCTCTGCATGTTTCGCATGGTGCTTTACCATCTGATCTACGTATACGGCTGTCTCGTCATCTAATTCCTAAGGTGTTTATGCCACCTGTAGCCAAAATGCCTTGTAGATACGCCACCACATGACATATTACATGACATGACACGACACGACATGAGCATGATACAGCATGCCAGCTGTGCTCTTCACCACAAGCAGGTACGTCAAACGTGTCGCACACTCTCAAACTCTTTGTGAAAAGTATAGATTGTAGAGTTTTACATAATGCCCTCAGCATTATTTTTCAAGATGCACATGCGACGGACGAATGTCCGTTAAGGGGGCGGTACAGCACTGCGAGCGATCTCGAATTTCGGCACTTTTTGGCCCCTCGCAAGGAAACAGGTACGCTCCCAGCTTCAAAGGCCCTGCACGCACCTATTCAGGCCGCCGTGCAGAGATGGCGATGAGCACTGCCGTACTTTCCGCGGTGGGCGCGGCAAAGTAGCGCCCAAAATAGAACGCATCCACCCAAGACAACGGCCATCTGGCTCAGGCCACTGCTAAATAAGGCAGCCTTTCGTGACTGTTGGTCGCTGCACCCTTGCGCTCATCACCTTCCTTTCGTGCGCTGTGCTTGTTTGCCGGTTTTTCGGGATCGTTTGTTTCGCCTCTCCTTAGTGGCCTCATTTGCGGCTGTGGGTTGAGTATGGGCTTTGCTGCATGCACATAAATTTCCCCATCTTTTTCTTATACCCGAGTATTTGGCGACGTGCTGCTTTCAGTTTTTTAGGGCGATGACAAATGTTGTTAGACATATGCGGACTCTGTCGTCACGAGGTGGAGGAATGTTTCGGAAACGATTTGAGCCCAAGAAAATGAGGGCTGGTGAAAGGGGTTGTTTGATTTATCTACTCTTAACAATGAGGCATGCTTACCTTGGAAGATTATGCTTTCGCTTTAACAAGTAATCTAGAGGTGGAACTTTGCTGTGTAGCGTCGTGGGACCTACAACCAGCTTACACTGGTAGCGCCGAATGCGCCACCAAAACTCATCACATGCAAAATACTTATTGTCAGCCGCATTCGTCAGGTATTGAAGGTGCTGGCCTATTGTAAACTGCTCTCTAGAGTGAACACTTTTGTTTATCGGACATCTTGTCAGCTATAGCGGCAGTTGAAGGGACCACATAGCTTCACGGTGTTTTTTTTATTGATTATTCTGACAGTGCTGTTCAATACACACGGCACATCTGCTTACTCGCGCAAGCGTGGATTTGCTTGACTCAAGCCTTGAGCTCGGACGGCAGCGTTTTCGCTTCAGTACATTCCTGAGGAATAACGAAAACTTAAGTAAGAAATGGAGCTTGCAGCATAAATAGTTGACCCAAGGCAGTGACATGTAACAACTTCTTTCCCTCTCTGCCATTGCTAAGCTCGCCTTTGATATATTGCGCACTTCACGCACTGCTTGCTAGCGATCAATACTGACGTCAAAGCCGGTAGCCTGTGACGTAAGGACTAATTTGGTGCTAGGCAACACCCTATCTTTGCCTGGGTAACTAAGAACACGAGGGCTTCAAGCAGCACCCTGGACTCTACAGAGGAGCCGGTTTGCGCCTAACACGTTTCTTCCGCGTTGCTCGAAGCATAGGCAAGAGATTTCAGGCCACGGAAGCGTTCTAGAATGAGCTTGTATTCTTGGCACGTTGTGGGCGCCTCAAAAGGTTGTTACCTCACATTTATTAGTGGCATCCATCAAGAGGTCCTGTCTCGGATGAGTAGTAGACTCGAACATCAGTGCATGGTAAAACTGAAGGGCGAGCTATTCGATTGTCACAAGTGTGCGAAGTGAAGTAAATCATTTGAACCTGCACTTAATATCGTAGAACCGAATAGGATGTCGTTGTTTGTCCAGCAGTTTTCAGTTGTAAAGTTGCGTTCCTTCGCATTTGACATGAGTTGTCAATTTTATTCGTCTGCCGGCTCGCCCTTTGCCTTGTAAGTGGAGCGAGCGCGGAAATGAAATACAGATGCTGATCTTTTGTTGTTGAATGCAAAAAATTATTGAGCGAGAAATTTAAGTGTATTCGTGCTTTATTCCGACTAAATCATGCACCCACACACCGACAAAACCTTACGTTGGAGTCAACAGCTTCATATACTTATTTGAACTAGAGTCTTGGCATAATGGGGTAAGGCTGCCGTCAGGAAAACCAACTTGCTCTGCTTGCACAGAAGGATACGCCCTTCTGATATGGTGTACGCTCTCGGTTCATAGCTTGAAACATTCTCCGCGGCTATAAGTCGCGCCCGCTCTGAAGTGAAGACCGTATGACTGCCACAGCTCTCCTCCGTCAGCTGGCAGTGACGCGTGCGTAGGCGCCTCTATCCGGCCCCAGCTCGCTTTACACCTTTTGCAAAGCGGTACCGCCTTAGCAATACACTCCTCAGAGGTCAACGTAAGGAACGTTTTATTGCCTTCGAGCAGTTCATAAAAGCACTCTTTGTACAACGTGTTTCCTCCTTGTTCGGCGACTATTGGTACCCGATAAAATGCTGCCACACTTGCAGCGTTCGTAAGCACAAGTGCCCTAAACAACTGACGCAGAGGAGATATACCGTATACAGTGGGCTAAGGGCCACGCTCGTGAATGGGCCGCTATTCCCCCCACTTCGGAGCGAAAAAATTCGAAAAAATTTGTAAAGAGTAACGTGTGCGTGAGTTTCCTTGCTGGGCACGCTTCCTAAGTAGCGTGCCAAATGACGACAGCTGCCCGCGGCTCTCATAATTATCATATTTCAGCAATTTTTCCTGTTTTCTGCGCTGCTTAAGCATAAAACCATGCCAACTCGCCCAGTTTTCCGTTCTCAGAAACGGCTATGCTTCAAGAACGGCTACACCACCTCGCCTCTGACGTCATTAGAACGAAGCGCTACCTCCATATAAGAGCTTCCTATGTACCCCGAAAGTATGTAGCTTTCGGCGGCCGCCAAATATTGTTCGCATTTACCGTAGATTGACTGATTGTGCAGATACCGCTTGATTGATGTCCTTAGAGTTTTTATTTGTTTATTTGCTGCGCCCAGCATAAACGATGCATGTATTGTGTGCACTGTAAACTGTGCAGATCACCGACCTTAATTTGCTCTTTTTGACTCCCTTTTCCTATGTGCTTCTTACTCCTTTACAAGTCAATTTTTTTGCTTTACTTAGCACCTTGGTGTTTGGAGCAGCCTACTCCACATAATGAGTCGCCAGCTCCATTTGCTTTCAGCACACAATTCTGTGTCAAGCTCTCTCTCGCTGTCTCTGCGGGTGGCTGTTCTTGCGAGTAATCGCACTTGTAAGTTACACAACCCGACGGTTTCGTCTTCTACCAGTCGGAAGCACGAAACACACTGCAGGAACATGTCTGCATGCACGCAGGGTGAAAACCTGCCACACGAAGGCACGAAAACAATACTGACCGATGTTACTGATGAAATAGCGGCAAGCTGTTGTACCTGAGACAGCATTTCTAGTCACATTCAAATGAAGTTACTCAAGAACAGTCGTGAGTGTGGTAACAGTTAGAAAGGAAAGGGTAGTTTGCACCCGAGGTAAAAAATTTCAAGCAATGTATTTCATTTTGGTGCCTGAGAGAGAGAAAAAGAGAAAAAGATCGAGGCCCTTCAATGCTGCAGGAGATGTCAGCCTGGAAGAAAGACCAAGAAAAAGAAAAAAAAAAACTATCAAGATAATTGGACGCGGGCCGCGGGAGCAAAGACAACTCTAGGAAGCCACACGGTTTGAAAGTAAGAAAATACTCAATTATGCACCGTGAAGCTTGAAACTACATTTCCGAATATTGTATTTCAAATCTCGGCATGCTTTTTACTTTCTCCGCGTGAACCAATGCTTTGCACTTCGAGACAATGTTCCGAGCAAAGCCCAATAAATTGCGACGGCTTTACCGAGTTCCTCCTCTTGAGTTACGCCAGCCCGACGGAGCAGAGTTGACTTTGTCTTCTAGGCCTTCCGGGAAGTGCGAAAGGCCGGCGCAGAGCCGAGACGCGCGCAGGGAAAAATGGATTGAGAAGTTATTGAACAGAGCTGGTGTCGATATCTCGGCAAAGTCTCTGAAGCTTTCTATGTTCTGTACAAGGCAGTGCAGAGAAAGATTTAACTCGACCAACGGCATAAAAAAAAGCAAAGTGGAAGAGAGAAATACTAGATCACCGTTCGCTCCACGGGCGAAATCGCGGCTAATTGTGCGGACCCTGAAGCTCCGTTAACGACATTCCAATGCATAATGCGGAGACACTACAACGCTCTTCGTTTACTTTGGGCAGCTCACTAGGAAGGTCCCCTTACTGACGAAGAATAGGATCGATGGATGCCAGGAATCAATTATGTGCAGGAGAGGTATTTATGCGTTATCGTTTGAAGCATTCCACGTCCTCATGCCTTCAGCAGAACAAATTAAGCGATGAATCGATTATGAAAAACGCTCGTTTGCAGTCAAGGAAGCTTTGTCCGCTTCTGCTATGCCAGGTGCATTTGACAAACCTTTATTTAGGATGCCGCACACGCGTGTAATCACGCTTCATTAAAATTACAACAAATATTACAGGTAAAAATAAATACAGGAAAAACTAAGGACACAGCAGTACTGATAAAAGTGCTTCTCAATATACTGCACAGACGCAGAGAATATTTGAGGATAACAATTTCCTAAAGCGTAAAGACAATTTTTAAGTGTACACCGCGATTAAGCGAAAAAAGAGAGTTTGTCTGGTAATGATGTGTATTGCTCTTCATTTCCTTTTACGCTACGAAAATTAGGAATAAACTGAAAGATGGCACACCGGAAAATATTGATGCCAAGAAATATGAAATATGCTTGGAGGCGTACTTTCATTTATGGAAACACTTGGGTATTTGTGTGGTCATTTTGTCTGAACGATTTGTTGAATAAGTTCCCTTGTCTGCAAAGAAGCTCGATAGAGAATTGGCATAAGTACTTAATTTATAATATAATTCATACTTAAGCTTTTTATAACGGCAATTACGACTACAAGCAATAAAAATCAATGCAATTTCAGTTAGACGGAGGGGGACGCTACTAATTGAATTTTTCACTTACATTTGCTCTTTAACTCCACCAGAACGTGTCTTCAGAGTGTGTCATAATTTCCACTTTTTTTAAAAAGCAAATTATGCCTGCTTTTGCACAAAGAATTACGAATACGCACCAATTTCCCGATAATGAACAAAATATGCACTTTTTTACTATAACAGGTGAGTGCGCAGTGACGGTGTATACCTCAGCCTACTGCCGTGCGCTAGGTTTCTTTGTGACGACACTATGTACACCAAACACGCAAAACGGCTTCACGTTGTTCTGAAGTTTCACCGCGTAATTGGAGTTCGTGGCGAGTGTGTCATTCATAAAGCGACATGCCCCGGGATTTTCTCGTCGTTAAACACGTCTAATGTTTTTCCCGGTTACGCTGAAACATTTCCAGGCAGCTTGTCTTGAAACAAACCATAAACGACTTATACAAATCGAAAATAAAAAGAAAGTTGCAACGTGAGTTTGTCCTTCTTCTTAGCTCGCTTTCACTCATGCCACGATTTTGCGGTCTTTTATGGCACATTTCGACCTTTGCAAACACGTGCACAGGCTGTCGCAGCCTCGCGAACATTGATGACAGAATGCGCGCAAGAAAAGAGTACTAACAATAAATTTAACAAGAACTAAGTAATTCACATGCAAGGTCCGATGTGCCACGTGCTCACGTCCCAAAACACTTTTAGGAGGGAGCGCGAAACGTCAAGAGCGATTCACTAGAGGCATTCGATGATTTCCCATCGTCCTCCCGAGAGAGGGCGCCGCTGTCCGTCACATTTCCGGCCGTGCGGGCTGACTTCTCACCCCTTCCTTCCGGTCCTCGCCGTCGGCGCAGACCATAAACAGCGTAACTCGGTATATCGACCTCCCACGCGTTCAACTTCTTGCAGCGCCGTGCAAGCTCTCACCACGTGACACATGAAAGACAGATGAGCGCAGCCGTTGAAAATTACGTACCATTTTCAATCTGTTCTCCATCGGCGAAGAACGACGCACTCGGTGCAGCTATGGCTTTATTTTTTTTCCGACGGTGCCTCGCAATTGGACGATTGTTTCCGGACGCCGCGTGTTCGCGAGGCCCCTGATGGGTGGCACGTGCGGGGCCTTTCTTTTTTTTTTTCGGATAAATTTTATTCTTCGTATTGTTTTTGTTTCGTACCATACAACGTCGAAGCATTCGTGCTGCAGTGGAGTACCATGAACTCATCTGGAGAACGAGAGAGCTGCGTAGTGGCTGATCGAGCTCGAAAGAAAAGGCAGGTACATATCGGAGGAATCGCCACGTGCTGTGCCGACACAGCACGCATTTTCTAGCCGTGAAGAGGTAGCACTGATGACTGCGGTTGGATGTGGTTAGAAATATACTTAGTAATCACAAACCCAATGGCTAAATATACGTACAGTAAAAGTTTTCACTGCTTGAGAAGTCTTAGAAGCGGTTCTTTGGTCACATAACGCGCCAAAAAGAGAGGGCGCCACCGGCACTCAGTAGCGCAGTTTCGAGGTGTGGCGCCTCGTCGCGAATAGTTTTTTTTTTTTTTCAGGCGTGATTCAAGTAAACACGCCACGACGGTTTAGGGAGTGTGCTGTTCTTTCTCAGCTATAGGTCGCGGGTTCGAACCCGGCCGCAGCGACTGTATTTTAATGGAAGCAAAAGACTCACGTACTCAGACTTCGGAGCGCCTTATAAAAATATACATGGCTAAAATTAATCTGGAGTTCCCCATTAAGGAGTCTCCATCACCTAAAATGTTACTTCGTCAATATGAAATTTAGCAGTCAATGCCTAAATTCAGCTACTTTGTTGCGTGAGGGCTTTATACGAACATTCCGTGTAGGCTCGTTTTTTTCCTTTCTACAACACGGCTGGGCATCAACGCAGCGCAAAAGAAACAGAGCCGCTATTGTTGCTGCGTGTTTACATATCCTCAGCTATCAAATAAGGGAAAACTCAGAAGGTGTTGACGCCAAAAAAATTTGGTGCTTCAAAAGCACTACAGAAATTGCGGCTTAATAAAATAGTACAAATGCTACGGAATGAGATGCATGTTGCGATAACTACTTCATGAATTATGAAAGCGCTCATTTCCAGAGGGCTCAAAGGTCTCCGTGTATCGTAAATATACCCTTCGTCAAGATATACAATTTGGCTCATGATCGATTTGTGCGTACAGGACTGACTCTCCGTAAAACAAGAAAATTGAAAACGCCCCAGTTCAAGTATAAATGGCAATTATACAAAGGCTTCACTGCTAGAAATATAATTAGGGCAACTTAACTTTTGCAGCCCGGTGGAGTTCTAATATAGCAGCTTACCTAATAGATGGAATGGACATTTCCAATAGCGCTCACTGCTGTGTGAACAAACTGCACAGATTTCTCCTTCCTCCGCCACTATTTCTCCAAGGTGTGAGAGTTATACTTGTGTCGAACCAACTGGCCCTCTTTTATTAGTGCGCTCCCTTCTAAGACGTCCTAAACAACAACAACAACAACAACAACAACAACAACAACAACAACAACAACAACAACAACAACAACAACAACAACAACAACAACAACAACAACAACAACAACAACAACAACAACAACAACAACAACAACAACAACAACAACAACAACAACAACAACAACAACAACAACAACAACAACAACAACAACAACAACAACAACAACAACAACAACAACAACAACAACAACAACAACAACAACAACAACAACAACAACAACAACAACAACAACAACAACAACAACAACAACAACAACAACAACAACAACAACAACAACAACAACAACAACAACAACAACGACAACGACAACGACAACGACAACGACAACGACAACGACAACAACAACGACAACAACAACGACAACAACAACGACAACAACAACGACAACAACAACGACAACAACAACGACAACAACAACGACAACAACAACGACAACAACAACGACAACAACAACGACAACAACAAACAAAATTGCACATCATTGGCAGCGCACCTTCCATGATTCATATGACCTGTGACCTTATGATTTTTGCGCCTCTCTTTCGGTCCGACGTTTGCCAGAACCCCGAGACCAAGGCTTAAAAGCAATGCGGTGAGCAAAACCCGGCGGAAGAACATCAACGTACGCCCAAATGCCTGATCTGCGGAGGAGACCACGCGACAGGCACGAGGGCAGCGCCTCAAGACAGCCGAGGAGCTGCGAGGACGACCGACACAGTAGGGCCAGCGGCGCAGCCGGAGCAGAAGCCGGAGCCGCGGGCGGTGGCCGAGCTGGTTCGGAGAGGAAGAGACGGATCAAACCCAGGGCCGGAGCGGAAACGAGCACAAGTCGAGGAGCCGAAGCCGCAACCGGGGCAGGAGCCACAGCCGAGGCGCCAGCAGGGACGAGTCCTACCCACCGCTGGGGGAAGCAGAACGGTGGCCCGGGCCAGCGGCAGGGGCAACCACAGCAACAGCAGAAGAGCGGCGTTAAGGTGAGCTGGGGAGCGGGCCCTCCCAAATCACTTATTCCGCACCCGGAACAAAGCACTAACAATAACATGCAAACAAATAACGAGATGAAGCTAGCCGAGGAAAACAAGGCGCTCAAAAAAGAGCTAGAATTATGCCGCGAAGAGACGAGGCAGCTGAAAAAGAGAATAGACGACCTAATAAGGGAAATGCAGTGGCAAAGGCAGGCAGGGTGCTCGCCTGAGAGATCACCACCGCCGCCAGCCGAGCAACCCACACAACAGTCAGAAGAGCAAAGTTTCAGAGATGAGATGAAGAGCTGTATGGCAACAAGGCAAAGCCAAATACAACAAATACAACAGAAAGTAGCGCTGCAGGATCAAAGCTTCCGCATCTACGTAATAAATGAAAACACGCAGAAAACCATAAACAACGCCAGAGATAGGCTATACAACGAGAGGAGATCTGGAGCAGGAACTCAAAGTACAAACACTAACAACAACACAAAATGGCAGGACAAAACCAACTAGAGCTGTGGCAATGGAACTGTAGGGGCTACCGGCGTAAACAGGGGCTCCTACAGCAGTACATCAACACGAAAGACACACCACCAGACATTATCATGCTTCAAGGAACCAACACTACACCCACGCTAAAAGGGTACACATGCCAGGAAAGCGGACGCACCGCAACCCTCATCAGTAACAAGATAGTAACAATAGCACACAAAAAAATTGAGGGTACAAAGATAGAACATGTGATAACAGAAGTAATTCCCAAGAAGAAACGAAGAGCCAAAAGCACCTTCGTAGTAAATCTCTACAGCCCCCCCCCCCCCCCCCCCCAGACAAAAGGACGGCGACTTCGTTAAGCTTTTCGCTGAAGCGAGTAGGCTAGCCAAGTCGAACGTCCTAATCATAGCATGGGACTTTAATGCCAAAAGCCCGAGCTGGGGATACCAGAAAGCCGAGAGAAAAGGGCAGAATATATGTAAAGCAGCAGAAGGGATAGGCTGCGAGCTCTTAACAGATGAAAACCGACCAACAAGGCAGGGTAACAGCGTCAGCCCAGACACGTGTCCAGGCCTAACCTTTGTTAAAGGAGCAAAGCAGACCGAGTGGGAGAACATACTGGAAGACCTAGGCAGCGACCACCATATCATAAGAACCACGATAGAGGCAGAAAACTTCAAGAGAAAGGTCGGCACGGCCCGCCTAACAGATTGGGACGCATTTCGACAACACAGCCGACAGCTACAAGGCGAGGTCACCTCGATAGAGGAGTGGTACCAGTAGCTAAAGCAAATACAACAAATGCTCACGCAAGAAGTAGATAGAACGGAACAAGTACCGGAGGCGGACAAGCGGCTACTCGGGCTATGGGAGGCATGACGCGGGCTCACCAAAAGATGGAAAAAACAGAAGCTGAATAAGAAGCTCGAAAAGAAAATAGCGGAAATCACGACTCAGGCGGAAGAGTACGCGGCACAGCTAGCCAGACAAGGGTGGCAACAGTTCAGCAGCTCGCTGAACAGAACACTCAGCACGGCTAAAACATGGCGCATACTTAAAGCCCCTATAGATGTAACGACGAGCAACTACTCGAGGCGGTACGAACAAAATGCTACGGCAAGAACGAACGCGAAGGCTACGACGGGGAGTACCTAGGAATAGAGAACCCCGACATGGACAGACCCATAACACGCGAGGAAGTCACCGCGGCAATGAGGGCGATAACCTAGAACACGGCAGCGGGAGCTGACAGAATCAGAAACTCCCTGATACGCAACCTCAGCGACGGATCAACTAACAGCATACCTCAACACACTGTGGAAAGAGGGAAGAATCCCAGACGAGTGGAAGCACGCCGTAGTGGTGATGATCCCTAAACCGGGCAAGAAGCTGCAGATAGAGAACCTCAGACCCATCTCTCTCACTTCATGCCTGGGGAAGCTCTACGAGAGAATCATCACGAAACGGATCCAACTACAACTAGAAAACAAAGGGCTATACCCGCACAGCATGTTTGGCCTCAGAGCAAACCTATCGACACAAGACGTCCTCCTACAGATAAAGGAGGAGGTCTTCGAAACAGCACCCAAAACGGGCGAAAACATAGTCATGGCCCTCGACATCAAAGGGGCCTTTAACAATGTCAGCCACGCAGCCATCATGGAAGGGCTGAATAAGCCAACTGCGGAAGAAGGACCCATGACTACGTGAGGGCCTTCCTCACCAACCGAACGGCCACAGTAGGACTTTGGGACTTGAGAAGCGATATCTTCACTACTCCGAGCAAAGGAACGCCACAAGGCTCCGTCATCTCGCCCATATTATTTAACATAGCGATGATTGGTCTAGCCAAGAAACTCAGCAAGATCGAAGGCATACAACACGCAATGTACGAAGATGATATTACAGTCTGGGTCAACCAAGGCTCCCTGGGAGAAAAACAAGAGAAACTGCAAGAACCAGCAAGCTGCGTGGAAGATTATGTTAAAGAAAGGGGACTAGCCTGCGCCACGGAGAAATCCGAGCTTCTGAGAGTAGGAAGACGCCCCACCCAAGCAGAGCTAGAAGTGAAGCTCGAGGGACAAAACATACCAGAGAGAAACATGATACGAGTCTTGGGCATGTGGACCCAAGGAAGTAATAAATGCAGCCACACGATCAGCCTGCTCCAAAAGTCAACGGAGCAGGTTAGTCGTATGATAACCAGGGTCTCCCAAAGAAGATACGCAATGAAAGAAGGTGATACGATAAAACTGGTCAGAAGTCTGGTGGTCAGCAGAGTCACCTACTCGCTCCCGTACCACCCCATGAACAAGCAAGAAAGAGAACAAGCTGACGCGCTCTTAAGAAAAGCATACAAGACGGCGCTGCACCTGCCTAGAAACACGCCAAACGACAAGCTGCTGCAGCTGGGGCTCAGCAACACGTTCAGCGAACTAGCGGAAGCACAGCTCAAGACGCAGAATTCCACACTCCGAACGTCAGCCGCCGGCCGAGCACTCCTAAAGAGGTTAGGTTACGACATGGAAGGGCATTTTGATCGATCCGCCGATATCCCCGACAACATCCGTAAAACCCTCCAAGTCTGTCCTATACCAAAGAACATGGACCCGAATCTCCACGCGGCTAGAAGACAGGCGCGGGTAGATTATGTGGAACGCCATTTGGCTAAACTAGAAAACACAGTGTACACGGACGCAGCGCTTTATCCGTGGGATAAACGCACAAGAATAATCAATGCCGCCGCAGCAGTAATGGATTACGCCGGCAAACCGATCACATACGCAACCCTACGGGGCCACACGGTATCAGAGGGGGAGGAAGTCGCCGTAGCACTAGCGGCGGCCCAAGGCTATCGGAGAAACAAATCACTGATCATATTAACAGACTCGAAATCCACATGCAGGAACTACGCGCAAGGTAGAGTCTGCAAGGCGGCCCTAAGAATCCTCCTCGAAACAGGGAACAATAGCCAAAAAGTAACCCACAAGATACTCTGGATACCGGCACACACGGGGATAGAGGGTAACTCAAGGGTGGACAGATTAGTTTGTGAGATCACGTTCCGAGCTGAGCTGTTGGAGACCCTAGAGAACCCTACCATAGTGGAGCCAGCATATGCGGAGCTGCTAAATTGCTACAGAGGACAGAGGCTCAAGTACCCTCCGCCACACAACTCATTAACACAACAAGAAGCAGTGAACTGGCGGAGACTGCAAACTTGAACATTCTTCAACCTATACATTCTACACAAAATGTACCCTACACAATTCAGGGACACATGCCCGTGGTGCGGGGCAACCCCCACGCTATACCACATTACATGGGAGTGCAAACGCAATTATGCATTCCACAAACTGAAAACCCCGAGTGCGGAGCAATGGGAGGGTCTGCTCACCAGCAGCGAGCTCACAGCCCAAAGGGCCCTTGTGCTGCACGCATGCGAAGCAGCAAGACTCAGCGGAGCCGTGGAATAGGGGCCCGACCTTGCGAAGAGGCCAGACGTCAACGATGAAGACGACGGCCCCCCGCTAATCTCATTAAGATTTAAATAAATGTTTTTCTCTCTCTCTCTTCTCTCTCGGGTAGAACTGAATGTCTTCTCTTCGGGCACATGCATCTATGCAGGTGCTCCATGCTTCCAATATCTCGAAGCACGTGTAAGCGCCTCTTGAACTTCTCTCATGACCTGCTAATTAGGGAGTCCAGTGAGCCGGCCGTCTCCTTTGCTTAAGAGGCGATAAAAAGAGAGATAGAAAAAAAAAGAAACTAAACAAAAGACAGGCCGGTAGAATTAATCCTTCGTAGGGACGTGAGTCACGTTCCGTATTTCCCGGACCGCGGAAACATCAGCTCACTGTTTTTTCCTCGCCGTGGCGACCAAAAGCGTGCGGAGTCGAGTGGGGAAAAAACAGGGAAGCGCGTCATTTGCGCGGGGAGGAAGGGAGGGCGCGAGGCGTCGCGGGTCGCATGCGTCGGCGCTCGGCTGTGACGGCGTCATGTGGGGGCCCGTTGCAACATGCAGCAGGCGCGGTACAAGCGCCAGCAACACCAGCGGGGCCGCATGCAGCGGTAGCAGAGGGGTTGACGACCCCTCGGCAGGTCGTCGTCATGCCCCGCAGAGTTCGATGCCCTCGTTTCACACCGCGGCCGCCGCTACACTTCCAGAGCACAGCCGTACACCGCGATGCTGTTGAACGCTTGTATAGGTGACCTCGCTACGGGGCTGTTCCTGTGTTCCCTCATCGGACCATGCCACTCTAATTATTCGAGTGCCTTTCGTGTCCCAGTTGAGGCCGCGTCGTTTCAGCGTCCAGAATCGTCAGAATTCGCTGAGTCACGCGGCAAGAAAAGTTGGCTTAAACTGTGAAAAAAGACCAGTGGCGAGTAGCGCTTGACGTCATTGTCACGACGAACCGTTTGTCAAAGTGAAGAGAATGACAGCAGTACAACGCACGGCTTGACGGGTAGGAATGTAGGTGGGTCGGAGACATCTCGCACAGGAGATGATCGACGAATACCCGAGGACATTTATGCGCGGACGAGTTCAAAAATATATGGGCCGCTTGCTGCTTTCACCGTTAAGACAAACAAGTTTCTTGACAATTTTAACCGCTGATGAAGCCTCATCCGCAGATGGCGACTGATTCCACGAAACAGGGCAAAAAATTTTGCCTAAAGAGGCGAGGTCTCGCTTTCCGGAAGTTGTTTTTTTCTTAGAAAGCGGTCTTAGGAGGATGGTATTAACAAATCTTGTTGACTGGTTATCTTCTGTTATACGTGTTCAGCAGGGCTTACCAAAGCTACAATTTACTCGCTTTCCGGAAGTTGCTTTTTCTTAGAGAGCTGTCTTAGGAGGATGGTATTAACAAATATTGTTATCTTCTGGTTATCTTCAGTTATACGTGTTCAGCAGGGCTTACCAAAGCTACAATTTACTCGCTTTCCGGAAGTTGCTTTTTCTTAGAGAGCTGTCTTAGGAGGATGGTATTAACAAATATTGTTATCTTCTGGTTATCTTCAGTTATACGTGTTCAGCAGGGCTTACCAAAGCTACAATTTACGATTTTTTTTCAACGCGTATTATCGGAAGACGTGGCCGATGCTTGGCTCTAGAATGGCGTAAACTGAAGATTTACAGTGATGAGTCTGTAGTTCAACGTTTCAAATGCCATGAAGCTTGTAAGACAACGCGAGAAAAAAAATGAATAAGACATTGAGAGGAGCAGCCGCAGCAACCTCACTGCTTTGTATAAAAACAGAACCCATTTTTTTTTTTTGAAGTAATGGGGTACCTCAAATGCTCGCGCCATAGACGCCCTCGCGGGCAACACGTGAGGGCGACACGTGCCTCATAACAATTTGGCATCGCTCCGGGGGATGCTCTTTTCAAAGTGGAGCAATTGGAAGGAAAGTTCGCTTGTATTGCTTTTAGTGACTCCACGCACACGCTCATAAGGGCGTCTGCACGAAAACAGGCACGTGCGGAAAATACGGGCCTACACAAAAACCGATAGAAAAGAACACCGCTCAAAAACGCATCTGTCTGAGCAACTGTTATATTAAATGGGACATTGATCGAATACAGCTTCTGGTTCGCTCTTCTCTGAATACTCTGTTCTCGCACCATGGAGATTAAACTGTTTCTTTACGTAATAGCTTGGTATATTTTAGGTTATTTTCCTCTTTGAAGTGCGTAAAACGTTGAGGAACGCATCAGATGCAGCCTCTTCACATTATTTTGCATATCACTCGAAACAACGGCAAGTTTTGCATTTCCTAAGCGAAATAAAGAGCACGAGCTGTAGCAACAAGAAACATGCACCCACTCAAAAAGAATGAAAAAAAAACTGACGGATGTCTTAAGAAAGGCAGCGAGCGTAGGTAAACAAGCTGAGGCGAACTTCGAGGCAAAATGAAATTTCACGCGCGTCCTTCACCCTCAGTTCCGTGTTTTCGCGGCGCGTCATTAGGCCCCGGTGCTTGCAAGCTCTATTTCGCGCGAGCCAAGGCAGCTGCTTTTTATGACTGAGAAAAACCGGTTAACGTCGCGCGCATGCCTGACCCCGTTCTCCAGACTTCCTTGCTCTCGATTTCGTTTAGTCCTTCACTCAAGAGCTCTTTAAAACTTCCTCGCGCATCGTACAAGACCGGCTTGTCCCACTTTTCGTGTTTTACGACATGACAGGCATCCCACGCGCGCGTGCCGCGAAGATAGCGTATGAGGACCGGGGGGCACCTTTCCGTCCCCATTTCCCCATTTTCCCTCTAGGCACAGACTAGCATCATCACCGCCCCGCTTAATTCCTCGGGTTACACGAGCGCTCCGTCTTCCCGCAGAGGAAACAAACTTTCCCTACGTTTTTCCCTTAGCCTTCACCGCGAGACGCCCGTTTAGACAGCAAGCGAATGCCACGTGCTTAAGTCGCCTTCTTCTTCCCGACGTGCTTCCAGATTGGGGAGACGGGAGAGGGAAGGGTGGAAAAGTAGGGGAGAGGGCAATGGCACCTGCAGCAATCGGCCGCTTTCGGAATGCCTCCCACGTACGCGGTGCTCGCGCCAACGCAGCCCCGAGGCGTCGTCAGCCGAGCCTTCAAACAACGCGCGCGCGTCCTGGTTCGGCTCGCTCGGCTCGGGTCGCTAAACTCACCGGGTCGCGAGTGAATTGGTGCGTTCAGTAGGTTGCGTACGTGGGGCACGTACGGGCCACACGGGCCCGTGCGCGCAACGAGGCCTGTGTTTTGGGAGCTGAGCGGCGAAGCTCTTTTTCGGGGAAGTGGACCGAAAATGACTGCCTCCGCCACTGACTCTTCGTTTATCACCATGTCTGTCTCGTTTGCTCCTTTTTTTTGCGAAACTTGTGAACACTGGATAGACTCGGCAGCAGGCTGGGCGACTTCCATCAGCCCGCAAGCGCAGCGCTAAGACTGCGACGCTAAGAGTTGGCGACAAGCCAACTAGGGGCTAACTAGAAAAACCGATTAGCGTGCTAGCTTCCGTCGCATCTATTCCCTCACCCATCCTTAGTCCCGTTACTGCTTTTGGAGCTTAATCTGGCTCACTCGTTTTACTGTGGCTCTATTTCTGCGAATTGCACGTCGGTGTAATTTCTCCTGGCGCTGCGTTTGACACTGACTTTCTCGGGAGGCCCGTTATACAACGCACTTAAGAGTTCTGATCCGTACTGATACTAGGACAGCTTAAGTAAAGATGTAAAAGGCGAGAAAAGGTCGAAGGTGTTCGGAAAACTGAATTCGGCTCCGGCTCTATTTAGAGATATCAATGAGGAAAAAAGTAGTCGGTTGATAAAAATCACGTGAACTGATGAAGGCGTCCAAGCAGGCCAGAAAATGCATCACGCTCGTTCAGTTGGCAGCCTAACTTGCAGGGATAAGGCAGAGCAACGATTCGTGCAGGGAACTGGACAGCACCGCAACGTTTTTCTTTGCTGCAACCTCAGAAAAGTGAGCTTAGTTTACACTTAGTGTACAAATTCAGTTTACTGTACAGGCATTGATCTGCTGCGACCAATCTACTGCTAATTTTGCAATCGACATGTGTTTTGAATATGTGCAATCACTTTTGGTTTTGTTTTTCGTTGTTTTAATTAAATTTCAGAGTACTTGATGTATTATTTCCTCCCACCCCTCTGTAATGTTTTTGTGAGCCCTGAATATTTCAGGGCTGGTAGTATGCCACCAGAACCTATTCCTCCAAGGTATGTGCAGTTTTGAGCACCAAGTAAGCTCGGTCAAGGCATTCAGTTCCTGAAACTTAAGTCCGGAGGTTTGGTACTGAGCTACAGTAAAATGTTTTAATACTGTGGAACTAAAGCCAATCATGTCGATAGTATTATTACAAAACGATACCCTAAACCAAACCAACTTCCTTGAGCGACAGCTGTTTGGCCGGTGTTCTCCGGTTCTTAACGTAAGCTTCAGCCGCATGGAAGATGAAACCGGTGGAGCTGCCGCTCTCAGTGCATGTCCAACATTCTGGGAAAAAATTTTTAAAATTAAAAAATGTAGGATATTATTACGGAAAGATCGAAGGTCCATTCTTCTGATATGCAGGAAAATCTTTTGTTTTTAGTGTTTCTATCGATCGCATTGAACAGTTAAGATTGCCATAAAAAAACATAAGGGAATGCTTTTGACAATAGCTAAAACGTTACTAGAGAAAAAAATGCAAGGCTGCCGTCGGGTGGTCTGCGGATATACTAATTGTTATTGTGACATTTTACATTATATGAAAAAATTGCGTTCATAAAATGTTTTCAATTGAAAAATGATTTAGTGCAGAATTGTCGGGTATGGTGTTATCGTACGCACCACAACCAGGCGCAAGGCAACCTGAATTTGAGAACCTTCCTTATTCGTCGACCGCTTATAAACTTTAAGTGCCGAAAAAGTGTAATCCAGAAAGTTCGCCAGCCGATACATAGTCTTCATAGGCTAAAGAGCTTTCTCGTACGGGGCTAACTTTCAACCCCAAAAAAGTGTATAAGTCACTGTGCAGTACTAAAGCAATGGAAAGAAATCCTTTTTCTCAGATTCCCGAACGACGAGTCAACTTTGATAAATATGCTTGCCAGACAGACGCCAGGGACTTCGGTCCCAGAAAGTAGCAGATTCATGTAGCACAGTCATAACAGTCAAATAATGGCAATACTGTAACACTAGCTGGTAACACTTACTCCTTTTTTTTGTGAAGTCGACAAGAATGCCCAATGGCCCAGTGCACAAAGCGCGCAGGGACAGCGTCCAGGATCTGGAGGGCAAGAGAAAGATAGAAAATACTCATTAATCTCGAGCGCAGCAGTCAAGTGACATTCGTATGAAAGACAAACAAATAAATGTGTCTGTTTTTTCAAACATTCTCCTTGATTTCGAGCATATCCTGAGAATACATGTCATAGAAAAATAAACAGGCAATAAATACACGAAGGCGAAAAATACAGTGGCCATGCATTGTCTACAATGTAAATAAACCATCAAGGAGCCATGTGATGCCACCCTGAGCGCAGTAAACATGTTTTATACGCATTTAGCTTGGCCTTAGATCGGCATGCGTGTGGCACGAATGAAGCTTAAAGCTCTTTTGATTTCCGCCTCAGAAGAAGCGATTTGTAGCAACTCGAAAGTATGTGATTTGTATATAAACGATTTGCGTTGTGTAAAGTTACGTGAACCAAAACAAGCATGCTTAAGCAATTTGTGATTTTTGTTTTGCTTGACATATATTTATTTTTGTTCCAACTTTAGGCCGGAACTTCTCTTTCTGTACTGAATAGTCCATTTTATATCCTTTCACATCATTCGCTAAAAGAACAAAATTCACGATTTTTAGGCCATTGACCTTACAGTACCGCGAGTCTCAAAGACTCAACTTTATTTCTTACTTTGAAATAGTGATGTAGCGAAGTCCCGGGCCGATAAACAAATCAAGAAATCGGAGAAATATCGACCGGGGTAAGAACCACAGCTTTGTCACCCTTCAAATAAACGAAAGTGATTCGAAGACAGCTCGCAGTATATCCATGGCCGGGGCCAGTGCGCGATATAAGAACGCCCATGTCGCCTGCCGGGGAGGTGTCTTCGCCGGCAGTGCAAAATGCCAAGACGCGCACCCCACAGCGGACCTGACGTGAAATACGGGCGCCGAAGTTTGGATCTCCGTCTTCGCACACGTTGCATTCTGACATTTTCTATCTGTTTACTTTTATTTTGCATCTAGGGGCACGCGGCGCAATAACAGGAAACAAACCAAGAGCTCTGCAATATACAAAATTGCTGCCTGGTCGCCTCGCGCAATGGACAGAGGTCGACTGCCAAAGAGCGATGACTGGTATCCAGTACCGTCTGGCCGCCTGAGTCTGCACATTTCTTCCCCAACGTCTGTCATCTTGAACGGTGCTCGTTTGACGCTCCTCCTCGAAAGATGCGTTTTCTCTGCGCGCATTAATTACTTTGAGAACGTAAGATTTCAGGGCAGACACGATGCGAATAAAGATCAATCAATCAATCAATCAATCAATCAATCAATCAATCAATCAATCGATCAATCAATCAATCAATCAATCAATCAATCAATCAATCAATCAATCAATCAATCAATCAATCAATCAATCAATCAATCAATCAATCAATCAATCAATCAATCAATCAATCAATCAAACAAACAAACAATCAATCAATCAATCAACCAACATTTATTTAGTGTGTCCGCCTGACATGCGGGAGGCGCTGGGTTCGATCCCCAGTGGCGCCGGGTACCCACCGGTGATACAATGGGTACAAGCTTTCCCTTGGTATGGTGCAAGGCTTATTTAGGGTGAAATGCTTGGAAAATGGGTCTTTGATCCCAATTTGGGAAGTCGAAAATAGCTTGTGCCATGACACTCTTTGGCTATAGATGCCCTGCCGTCATAAAAATCTATAATAATCATAAACTTTTTTTAATGTGCCCAGGAAAAACCGTGCTGTCAGAGCGCTGCAAACCGACCTGAAAATAATAATAAAAAATTAACACGAATCGTTATGTTTTTTTGCCAGTGACAAGTGAAGAACAATAACCAGCCCGCTTAAGCATCATAGCTTGTTAGCGAGGCTGGGCTGTGGTGCACTGAGACAACGCTCACGCACCAAAATATTACGCTGCCTTCTGCAGGCGAGGTTATGTGATTGCACTTTCTGCCTTTGCATGTCTTCTTGCGGCCATCTTTCCCGCGCGCACGTATTTTTAACTCTTCGCATTAAAAACGTACTGCCGTTTGTTGTATTTTGACACATTTTTCACAACAAGCTTTTCACCTCTTCTCTCACTCTTTCTTTCAGGATTTTCAAATTACATTCTTTTTTTCCCTACTCGAGCGGTGAAATGGGTGCGAGGGACCGTTATTTCGGAGCAACTATAAAGCGCTCATTCAAAGGGGACTGACTGACTGTATGATGTATACTGTTACTGTTGTATAGAAAAGGGAAAGAGAATGCTTTCGTACGAGCGGCCGAGCGTGGATCTGTCCAAGGACCGTTACCAACAAATAGCAAACATAATTAGAGCTATAAAACACGATTAATTTACCCAGTGTACTTTTTCATCTATCCCAGCAAATGGTATAGTCCCTTTGTAACAATGCGAAGCTTCTTTATTTTACCAGACTACGCGCCGAAAGGCCCCGTAGAAGTACACTAAAGGTGTATCCAGACGACGGACCACGGACCTGTTTTGGCCCGCGGACTAGCGGTCACGTGGGGTATAGCTTCCGCTCTACGAGGTCCGCGCTCGGCCCGCGGACCGAATCGCGCGAGAAATGCAGACCACGGACTTTTCAGAAAAGCCTACTCGCACACATCAAGTCTGGCAACAACACCACACTGGTCTTTAACGGCTACAGCGCTCCCGGTAGTCGAGGCGTAAAAGCGTATGCACGCTTATGTACGCTAAACACAGGTATTTTTCGGGACGTTTAGCATTTCTTACATTTCCCACTTTTAGTTCAGCGTATGCAAACACAGACGCGATGATAAGCTTAGCCTAGTGGCGCCGTCTGGTTGTTAGAACGGGAACTATTTCTGTCAGCAAACCTGCGCTCCTCTTAAGCCTAGAAGGGGCAGAAACGTCCCTCTAAATTAAAAATAAAGCAAATCTTTCACTCATACGTCCTTTTATAGGCGAGGTTAGACCAAGCGAAAGATGGGTGCCCCATTTATGGCCAGTGAACGCAACAAAAAAAGCAGCAACAACGACGAATTTAGTCCGAAGCGAACGGTCCTGCTTCGAAGCGCGCCGCCATGTTTGTCGCCGTAGGAATGCAACTCCCCCCCCCCCCCCCCCCAAAAAAAAAAAACAATTATTAACTCATCGCCGCGGCAGAAATCTGTCCCGGACCGATCAGGCTTTCCACTGGGTATTTAGGCGGAATCTGCCGCGGCAGCGGATTCCGCTTGCTGTCGCCGCCGAATGCCGAAGCGTGAGAAGAGTGTTGCTGCAAGCTGACCACAGAGTTTTGGCCCGCCTTATCGCCTGCTCTTTTGGTCCGTCGTTTGGATGCTGCTGCCGGCCAGGCCCGGCCCGGCGACGCGCGGTCTACCCCACGTGACCGGTCAGCGGACCTGTCCGCGGCCCGCCGTCTGGATACACCATAACAGGCCTGCCAACTTGTTATCGCAAATCCATGGCCTACACATTAGTCGGTGGTAGTATACGCTTAGATAGACTGTCGTAGCCGCAAAACCCTTTTTTTTATTTCGTACGATAAATCCAAACAGTGCGGCCATATGTGCGAATGCTGTGCAGAACTGATGATGAACGTCTTAATGGAGCGGCGCAGAATATTTGTCTTGCTTTACACTTCATTAAGGCATCCAAAAATCTTTTTGCGCGGGCATTACCGCATTTCGCCGACATTAAAATTCAGCCATTGCAGTCTTATCTCGCAAGAGCGAATTCATGCTCAGTAGCACGGAGCCATACCTGATTTTGTCCTACTTTCTTCTAAAACTAGCTTCATGCGTTTTTGTTTCTTTTGCGCTACTTCCTTTTTCTCACGCGCGATAGTGAGTGCAAAAGCTCAACAAGACATTTAATTATCTGCTTTCATGTTCTTGGAAAGGTCACCCAAGTACTTCTACCTACACTCCAGCCGTCATATCAGATTAAGGCCCATAGCGGAGCACTCTCAAGGCGACACAGGGCGCAAGGAATTGATTGGAGTCCAAGGACAGGAGGCTGTCGCCTACTCCGTCACTTACTAACAAGGGACAAGGGCACAGGGGATCACAGAGGAACAAAATGATAAAGCGGCACAAAGGAGGCGTTAAGTGAACAGTGTCACAGGCCAGAATAAAATGTCGACACCCTGTTCTACTCTAGCATCCACTCAAGAGTGTCATAAGATTCTCCGGCAGTAGATGTACACATTTACAACGTCCCCCCGAAGGCATTCTCTGGATCCGCGTACGGGCCCATTTACTTCTACTCTCGCAAACGACATCGGAGCTGCGAGGCTGATTGCGCGCGCTCGGCGCTGGAGGTGTTCCCCCCTCTACGTTGCCGCGGCTATTAACGACCCGGGCCGCGCCGAGGACGACAATCGGAGAGACCTGGCCGGCACGATGTACGCTTTAAATGCGCTGAGGGTAGAGAAGGCTGACTTGTGAGAGGCGTACGCATCGCTGCAACAAGGTTTTCGTTAGTGACTCGTTATGCGGACCTCGTAAGTGCACCACAGTTATCGTCGTTGACTTGCCCTTGTGTCTGGAGTGAGGTAATGAAGAAGGGACTTTTTTGTTCTGAGTATTTCGACGGAACGAAACTTGTCACAAGAAATAGCCCCAGTGAAGGCATCTGAAGTATCAGGGTTATGAAATACGTTTGCCAGGAGAGTCGCTGCTCGGTCTTCTCATCGAGAAACGTGCTCTTTCACCCGCGGTCATGAAGAAAAAAAAAAGAAGAACAGACCGTACGAGAATGTTTACAGTGCGACGGCGCAGCCGCTCGTGACTGCAACAAAGCTCTCAGTGGTTGTCGAGTGCTTAGTATTTTACTTCGCGATGAGAATGGTCTTTCTTCGTTGCGCACGCCACAGATGACGCCGGACATGGGAGTGACTAGAGAGATGCGTGCTATGATAAAAGGGACGCCTAGCCACATAAAATGCCTCGTCACTCCACGACTGGCACAAAAGAAAAAATCACTATCCTCTATATGCTCGCATCATCTGCAAAAAAAAAAGAAACAGAATGAGGCAATTCATAGCACTGCTCCCTTAACGTGTGTTCTAATCAAAAGAAGAAAGAAAACAGCCATAGCACGTGCCCGTTTAGATTGGAGGCACTAGTGTTTGTGCTATATGCCACTCTCGGGGTATACGAAAACTTTCACACTGCGAACGGTTCGATACGTGGACCCAGACTAGAAGGCCAAGGACACCATACAAACCGAACGTCGCGGTATGTGTACACATTCGTGCTCCGGCATCACATACAGTATTCATGCACCCCTGACCCCCAAGAGAGAAGTCGCATGATGCAGGCCACCAGAGGCCGCACCAACTTGAATCCTGTGTTTGTGTGGGCTGGCGGTTTCGGTGGCTAGCCGGTCTGATTGGCGGAGGCTAGCACGTAGCGAGCGCCCTCTTTCAGCCGAAATGGATGGTGAGTGGGTAAACAGGAAGGCACGACCACCGGCTCCAGGGGTCCGATGAGGTCTCGCACGCACGCTGTTAGAGCTCCGACCTTGAGCCGCCAGTGTGGCGTACGACTTGAGCGATCTTCGCTCGCTGAGGTCGTAACAGGCTGCTGCATTATTAAGAGCGCTGAAACCTGAAGTGACCGCCCCATTCCTTTTATCTAGCTACCGTTGATGTGCGCCGACTTTGGTTGCACCCACGTGGGCTGAAAGCGAATAAAGTAACGAGACAATCTGATTGCACTGTATGTAGGCACGTGTGCGGGGTTCAGCGAAGGGCTCTTGTGCAAGGGCACCGTAATGAGGCGCTTGCCATGAGTGGTGCAAGCTCGTTATAAGGTCAAGCGAAGCAGGCTGCTGCTGCCGATAAAGGCGTAAGAACTTCGCTGTTTGAGCGCTGTGTCTAGTGCTGTGTCATTAGACTCACGAGCTTACGAGAATCAACGAAAATTGGAATAAGTCATAAAATATAGTGAAAAAGATATTATGAAAAAATAAATGCAGACTCTCGAGATTCATGTTCGGATTGTTACAGTGCTTTGTGCCCTAATTAACCACGTTCTCATGAGAAATGTCAGCGCCAGGATGATGGAGAAAAAACGACCGTGACAGCGCTGGCGCAAGAAAGCTCACGTGAGTAGTTGTGACGGCTTGTGAGCTCCGTCGATACACTACGCGGCAGTCGAATTTTTTCTTTCGTGCTAAAGATAGACAAGTATAATTATTATTCACTGTAAGAGCAGAGAAGTAATCAGACCGCAAGGTGTGCAAGGAGATGGCGAAAAACTAGTTATAAAGCACAAAGAGATTCCTCACACGACCACTTTTATCAGAGGTTTTTGTCAAATACGATAAGACATGTAAATTATCCGAGTCAGCCTTCAGGCATAGCTAAGCGAAAGCCACGGTGATGCAAATAAAGAGAAATGTAGTGCTAGTTATTGAAGGCATTGGTTGTCACGTGCATAATATTACGCAATTAAACGCATAATAAAGGAATGAATTTGAGGGTCAACGGCCCCAGGACAGCTAAAGGCCGAAAGCTCTATTTCACGCACAAATTAGCACATAATGCGACCACAGCTGTTCTCGCTGGGGCAATCTCATCTGCTTTAATTGCGTGCCACTCAATACAGCGCACCGAAAACAAAATTATATCGCTGTTCTTGTGAGTTTTCACTCTGTTCCAGCACACAACTCCCACGCCTGGGAAGAGCGAATCAGTGTTCAGATTGCAGTCAAACTCCTTTTAATCATTTATTGTTGTTGATATATTATATTTGTAAAATTCTGCACCCGTATTAGGACACACTATGCACTGACAGAGCGCTCGTTTCAGCTAACTGAAGTGGTATCGCTTCATATAAAAAAACAGAGCGAGATAATAGATGGGCAGATGAAGAATTGGCGCAGTTACAAGACGTAGCCTTGATTTCACCACATTTCAAAGAAAAAAATTAGTTCCTCTCACGTTTTTAAGTGAGCCATGTACCAGCAATGACTTATTTCTGAATAGTCGCAGAACCGAAAAAGACTCGGCGAAACTTTGGAAGGTGCATGCGCCGGTGGACGATTCTAACATTTATTAAGGCAGCGTTTTCCCTGTCACTGCTGGACCTGACGGAAGCCCCAACGTCAGCAAGAAGTGTTGAAATGGCGTTCAGGTGCATTAGTAATGAAGCAGGCTTCTTACATTTATTTTCCTGAAGTCACAACGATTCGATGTTTGCTTGAATACTCCAACGCTCATACACGGGCTCACAGCTATGATCGCCAGCGTAACTAAAACTAAACCGTAGCGGCGTTCTCGAAAGAGCACAGTCGGGAACTGCGAATGGTGAACGTGGTGCATAAAGTATGAGGATTGTTGAGCATGCAGTTCTGCTTACTTTTTTTTCTAACATGCAATATACTGTACGAAAAGTTCTCAAAGTTTCGCGAGCCAAAGTTCGTTGGTAGAGTAGAAGGCAAAAAGAAAGGTGCTCAAGAGTGAAGTCGGTACTCTGGTCAAAACAGAAAAGAGAGCGCCGCACACATTCGGCAAAGAGGACCCCACAGCAACAAGGCTTGCTCGTGGGCCGGCTTTATTGCGTGCTTTAAAGCATCGCGAAGAAGCGACGGTAAACCGGAAGCATTTGTCTAACTTAGACCTGTAGCCTGGAGCTTAGAGCGTGGCTGCATATCTGGCACTCAAAGTGAGGGCGTGTGCTGACGGGGTACTACCGAACTGGTTCAGCAAACGACATGATAAATGGTCGTAAATTCAGCACCAGGTGGTCTTCACGGTTTGAAGTTGTACTCCGCTGTACTTTGTACCAGGGAGCGTCGATGGTGCGGACAAGCACTGTGCTCTGTCATTATTACTCACGAAGGGGGAGCGAAGGACAGTTTACGCGCATATTATCGGATTAAAACAGCCGAATTAAACACCGGCCGCTGCATCGCAAAATCGTGACGAACAACTTGTGCGGTAGTGGAAGCGCGGGCCAAAAGGGTGTAGGCATTGATTCCACGCCGCCAGAAAAAACAAAAACTGATTGCTGACTACACAGCTAATAATGTGGACAGAAATATGCACTTCATGCAGGATGCCCGTGCGACGGCGACTACTGCAAACACGCCTTGCCCAGAAACCTTCGCATTAACAGCTAGCGCTGGAAATAGTGCGAGAGAAAGTTTGAGTCAAGGATGACCGTAGAGTTTAGTATACCGCACTTTCTGGCAAAGTCAGAGGGTGAAAATACATGCGTCATGACGGAGCGACGCGGTATCTATAACTTTTGTGCAGACGAGACGCGTGTGCGGCGGTCAGACGCTTTTGTCGGGGATTACGTCCGGCACGGCAATTACGGCGGCATGCGTGGTGAGGCCGCTAATGCGTCCAACTTACGGCAGCAGCGACAGAAGAGCGACACACGAGAGGGACCCGCTAACTCGTCCTGCCGTCGCATCTGTCAGCCGAGCGAGGAGGATGAGGAGGAAGCAACGAAGGAGCGGAGCGGTGGGAGACGAGTGGCATTTCGCTCGGATGGCACCGGGTTTTATAACGCGCTCGTATACACCGGGGAGAATGCCGACGCGTCCTGTGGGCGACTGCGTTCGCGCAGGGTACAGAGCAGTTTTCCTTTCTTCGTCCCCTTTTGCAGCATCGCCGAGGGAATTTTCCCGCCATCTTCTCTTTATGCCTGCTTGACGCGATAAACAAGGCAGCCGAGTAGCGCGAAAAAGTGAGAAACAGCGCGGAATAAAGCGCAATAAAGCTTTGCCTCTATACATTAACGCTCGTATCGCTGTCGTCGCTCGTAGGCTCTGCACGGCCCAGACAGTTTTATCGCCCGGAATAAGTAGCTTACTGGCAATTCGGGATTATCTGCAGCAGCTGGAGGATATCTTTGTTGCAAGGTTGTAAAGACAACGTTGCTTATCTTTTATCCTATCTTTTAGAGAAGGAAGGAGTATGAAGTCTACCCCGAAATAATTTGTGCAGAAACTCACTCACTCACTCACTCACTCACTCACTCACTCACTCACTCACTCACTCACTCACTCACTCACTCACTCACTCACTCACTCACTCACTCACTCACTCACTCACTCACTCACTCACTCACTCACTCACTCACTCACTCACTCACTCACTCACTCGAGCGGCCACATACTTGCCTATTCGTTCCCACACATGATGATGATTGTGAATTTTTATGGCGCAAGGGCATCTCTGGTCACAGACGCCATGGAACAAGGTATTTTTCGTGTTCTCAGGGTGGAGTCATAGACCCATCTCCCAAGAACTTCACCCTAAGGAAGCCGAGCACCAGGTATTGGAGAGCTTGTACACATTGTATCACCGATGGGTACCCGGCGGCACTGGGGATCGAACACCGCACCTCCCGCATGCGAGGTGGATGCTCAAACCACTAGGCCACGGCTGCGGTCGTTCCCTCACGTCCACTCACTCAATTCGCTAATTAACGAAGTCACACAAACGCACAATTATTGAGCCCCATGCTAACTCACTCGCTGCCTCGCGAACTGTGGCTTGTCCACTCGCAAACCTATTCGTTGTCGACTTGTAAACAAGATACGGCGAATCTGGGCACGCAAACGCACAAGCGAGCTACGGAAGCAGATGCGGGCCGAAGTCCTGGCATCGCGGCCAGGCTGGGCTGCTCCGTAATGAATTCCTTCGCGGGTCTCGCTGAAATCCGAAGCTAGCTTTTCTGTCATTACCCCGCTCCAGTGTGCCGTGTCCGCGTGCCGTCCTTCGAGCAGAAAAGCGCAACCCCGCTGCCCGAAATTAACGGTGCCGTTTTAATCAACCGCGGCTCTTAACTCTCTCGCGTGTAACCTGCCTCGCTCGACACGGCGACCGAGCAGCACTCGGGCCTCATTAAGGAGGCGCGCGCACCGCGTTCTTTCCCTGCCTGCTCGGAGAGAGAAAATAAAAGAAGCGCAATCTCGCAGAAATAACGAGCGCATGTGGACACGCTGCGAAGAAGCCCGCATATTTAATTGAACCTCGGGGATAACAAGCACGGGCATTAAGTAAGGCTAAATACCTGAGGAATCCTCTCTTTGACAGAAAAATTCCGCCGCCTAAAATAAGCAGCGAAGAGACACTTGTCTCTCTATTGTCCCTTTTTTGAAGAACGGAAATGACCGCTTGCGAATGGGCAGGTGGCGCTTGCAAGTTTCTTTTTTTTTTTAATGTGAACACCCTCTCGATTGAAGGTAGGTATTTGACATAGGTAAGTAAGCTCGAAGTCCTCATTCGTCCCGTGATGAAAGCGCAAAGTGCGAATTTCGCAGCTGATTCGCGCGCGCTCTAAGGGAAAGCGTCACTTTTTTTAATGCTGTGCATGCACACCTCGCTGTGTGCCAGCAACGACGTTCACAGTACATCCCAGTAAACGAAAAAAAGGGAAAACATTGAAAAGAGGTGGAGCGCAAGGCTTATGTCAGGCAGCCTCTCATTTCTGCCAAAAGGTGGCGCTTATGTGAGCTCGGCTGAACGTGGACCTGAAACGGGGGTCAGTGCGCCATTCTTCGATGTGTCCGGCTACTGTCAACGCGAGTCAGCCGTCGGCTCAATGCCCGAAGCACGCCCTGGTGTTGGCGAATGTGTGATTTTTGCTTTCCGCGACGGTCCACCGACCTGCCTTCCGGGTCATTAATCTGACGAGCCGATGCTGCGTAACGGCCTGCTGGCTTCTGTCTGGGCCCAGCACGTCAGAACGCCATCTGCTTCTTTTTGGCAGTTGCGGTTATCCTTGCAGCTAGATTTCATCAGAGTGAATGGTTGCAGTGATGCACAAGATACAGACTTTTTGTTGAGCAGCTTGCGCTATAGAAAGTAGTGCAGCTTGGTTTTAATATATGTTCCTTCCGCGCGGTGTGAAAATTGCCGAAAGAGAAGTTCTGCGTTTTCTCCGCAAGCTTCTCGAGGGCGAGAATGCTGCGACTCATTGATCTTTGACGTAGGAATCACGTGACAGATTTATGGCGCCAACAACCGTCAGCGCTCAAGCTACACGGCTAATGTAATTAATGCGAAATCATCATATGGCTTATCGTCAACGAAACATGGCGGGACTGACCAGCGGATGAGGCCCGAAAACCCTGCAGTGACATCCCCATGTTCTCCTATGTCGTCATCTCGTATGAAGTCATATGACGTATGACGTCAGGTGCTGGGAATTGAACCAAGGACCTTCAGACTGCGAGGAAAGTACACAACCCGCAGGCCACTTGGGGAATAAAAGTGAGCCTAATGTATGCTTTTCCTTACGACTGTACGCTAATGAGTAGGCGTGTCAGTAGAAAGGAAATAATCTTTAATGGACCTTTCAACAGAGCTCACCATGAGACAGGGCTTTCGGATTTAGAGCACGTAAGTAGTGTTAAGTGCCCTCCGTAATTTTCTATCGTCCATGCATAGCAAGTCCTCTTCCCACTCATTCACTCACTCACTGATGGAGGCAGAATACAAGAGCGCTCGTCTGCTGTGCGATATCAGCGCACGTTAAAGAACACCAAGTGGTCTAAATTAATCCGGTGCCCTTCAATACGGCGTCCTTCATGAGCCACGTTTTGCCTCAGGACGTTAAACACCCCAATTTATTTTTCGATTTTTGCTGACTTACTTCACTCCATTCGCACTTTTCACTCACTTCACTCATTCGCACTTTACACTCACTTACTCCACTCATTCGCACTTTCCACTCACATACTTCACTCATTCGCACTTTTCACTCACTCCCTTCACTAATTTGCACGTTTCACTCAATTCACTCATTTGCACTTTTCACTAACTTACTTCATGCATTTGCATTTTTCACTCAATTACTTCACTCATTTGCACCTTTCACTCATCCACCACTCATTTGCACTTTTCACTCATCTACTTCACTCATTCGCACTTTTCACTCATTCACTTCATTCGTTTGCACTTTTCACTCACGTCACTCATTTGCACCTTTCATTCATTTACTTCACTCATTCGCACTTTTCACTCGCTCACCTCACTCATTCGCACTTTTTACTCACTCACTCACTTTACAATTGAATCTTTCGCTCTCTCCATGACTCAGCTCTCACTCGCAATAGAATTTCTCGCTCACTGCGTCACTCACCTCTCACTAACTATTCACTTCACTCACTAACTTTCTGACTTAAATATTGAATCTTTTGCTCTTCCAGTCACTCACCTCTCACTCATTCGCTCATTGAATGTCTTGAATAATAAACTACTCGCCTTTGATTCACTCCATCATTCATCCTATCACTCACTCGCTGACTCATTTGATTGATTTCACTCACTCACTTCACTCACTCACCCTTTCACTCACATACTGAATCTCTCGCTGATTCGATCGCTTACCTCTCAGTCACTCGCTCACTTAATGTCTTGCACAATCAGGAACTCACTTTTCAGTCCACTCAATCATTCACCTGTGCAGTCAATCGCTCACTCCCTCCCTCATAGGCGTGCTTTCGCAGCGCATTTGAGAATACCGATCGCTTCAACACCTCAGACATTTTGAGCGACAAATACCAAGGAGGAATTATTCATTTTTTAGATTGAAATGGTTGCAAAAGGGTAACAAGATATTACCTCAGATGGGGACCAGCATCATTTTAAGAGAATCGCAGCGAGTTTATTAAATAGGTAATGAAGAATAATGACAGCAGTTCATAATGAAGCACTTCAGTGTTTATGCCGCTTTCAGTACGGCCGCCAGTTTAAATAAAACGGACACTCAGCTTTCCGTTCCCCGCTAATGTGGTTGCGGGAAACTAAACCTTGTGCAAGACTTTTCGGCGGGGTAATTCACTTCCACAGAATGACCTTGTGGTGCCTCGTAACGCTGGCCCAATTCAATATCGCAGACACCCAACCGCTAAGCTCAGCATGGCCGTCTCATACCCCCAGGCATGTATTGCAACAACTGGAAACGCTTTGTGTGCGCTCAGTGACGATATGTGGCGCGACTCTTCTAAATGTTTGCATGTTCTCGTCGCGACCACATTATAAAATAAATGAATATTTCGTTTGTGTAGCGGAGAGTATTTAAAAATTAGTTTTTAACTTCGTTATTGCCCCATGGTTCATTATCGCCACAGTTGATACAGAAGTTCATTATCTCCGCTCATGGTAGTTCATAAAACCCGCATATTGCACGGACATATTTATTAGAGTTTCTCTACTTAATTCCTTCGCACGGTGATCAACTGCAGGAGCGCTTTATTACCTTCTTTCATAAAGTACAATATTTCTTTTTATATTTCGCCTTCTCACTCACGCTTCTTTACCATGTATAAAGACTGCAGTATTGAGCAAAAAAAATTGTTACATAATCAAGGAGGCATTCATTACGTCGTCTCTTTGTACGTTTTTGATTAAATAACGGAGGTCATTCTCGCGCCATCCGCGGGGTCAGATTATGTTCTAAGCGATGTGCGGAGGAAGTCGCGTTTAGAGTCAAGAAACTACAATCGATCACAAGGTAAATGCATAAACCTCACAACAAATTAGCTTTTGCAAAGTTGTTATTGTATTCCAGACTAGCATTAGCCGATCGCACAACAACGCACCTGACTATAAAAACATCCAGTCTTTTCTTGCCGCTCGCGAAAGAGAGAGAGGGGCGAGAGAAAGAGGGAGAGAGGAGAAATAGAGACATGAAATTTTTTTAAATACGTAGTACTGCAGTAAGACAACGCTTTCGTGCTCGCGACGAATAATCCTGAGTCGAGCAAGAAACGCGCCAGCGTCCAAATAAAAAATGATGCAAAAACGGGAAGTCATTCTTCACTGTTTCAGAGAAACGCTATCATTCGTCAACATTTTATGAGACAAGAGCGGCGGAAAACAAAGAGGGAGGGAGAAATACGCGCAGCAAAATAGACCTAATGCTAGAGAGAGAAACGTTCGCTCAGACGCAGCCAACTCCGGAAAGTTGGCGGTGGCACGGTCAGCGGGTTCGGTCTGTCGCATACGAAAGCGCGTGACATTTAGACTGCGCGCGTTGCTTTGCGTCGGCATAGTTTCCCCGCACGCCTGGGCTCATTGCGCTGAGCTGTGCCAAAAGCATTGACAGCGGCGCCGGCGGTGGGCCGCGAGGGATGCGGGCGAAGCGAAGAACAGTTCGATGCTTCGCCCATCCATTAGCAACTGTGTTCGCAGCTCTGGCAGCTGAAAGCCAGCATCCCCCGCGGGGAGAAAACGGGAAGCTCGCGAGTTTCACCGAAAACGGACTATGACCCTTTTCGGTGAAGTACGGAGAGAGAAAAAGAAACCGTGAAAAAGAAAGCATTCCAGAGCATTGGAGATCTGGACGCCCGAAATGGCTCCCTTTGTTCTTGCTTGCTGCGAAGCCCCTTTCACGCTCCCGCTCGCTAACTACGCAGTGGCGCTGTTCTTTCGCTGACTGGTTCGAGGCCGAGCCGCTAGTGTCGCCACGTTCTCACGGGACGACTCTACATTAAAACAGTACGGCGAGCTGACGCGACCGTCAAATGTGCTGCAGTTGATCATTTCGTATCATGCGCGTGACACGTGACAGCGTTCCGCGCGACTTTTGGAACATTCTTAAGCTCGCTAAACGCTTGTCTCACTGTATACTGTTAGACTTTGCAGCGCAAGCAAAAGTAACTGCTATGAACGAATGCTGTGCTTCTCTGACGGAGAGGGGTGACGCCCTGTCTGTCGACAGTACGTTAGTCTCAAACCGAACGTTTTGTCAACAATTTCGTCTCATTAAAAGATTCTTCAAAATCGCCGAGTTAGCGCTTGATTTTTCTGTACAAACTTCAGTCCTGGGAAAGATCCTTAGAGGTCTTATTATTTGGTATTTTCCTCTAAGGAGCTTTCTCAAAGCTGAAGTTTATGCAGAGAAGAGAAGCGCTTAGTATTTTACCCGAGCGGTGGCCGAGTGGTTGAGCATCCGCATCGCCTGCTGGAGGTGCGAGGTTCGATCTCCAGTGCCGCCGGGTGCCCACGAATAAAAGAATCGGTACAAGCTTTACCCTGGCCTGGTGCTCAAGTAATCAGGGGTGAAATGCTTCGAAAATGGGTCATTGACCCCACCTTGTTTATCATGGGTGTAATGCTTAGAAAATGGGTCATTGACTCCCCCTTGAGTTATCGAAAATACCTTGTGCCATGGCGCTCTTTGGCAATAGATGCCCTTGCGCCGTAAAAATTCATAATTATCATCATTATTTAGTATTTTCTTTGCTGGCCCATCACTGAAACACATACCTTCTAAACGAAGTATTATTTGAGGAGATAGTTCAATTTCACAAAAAAAGACAGGCACGTGGCAAAATGCAAAAAAAAATTGAAGTAATATGTTAGATATGTTCTTGACATTTCCCCGGACTTTCAGGGTCCTTGACATGGGTTCCGTCTTGTTAATGTTGCTATGACACCATTCCACTGTAGCGTAACTACACGCGCCCAGCCTTAAAATCACCTCCATACTACTTATATAGTGCACTCCAGTCTGTAGCCATCTGCGTTCCCTTTATGCTTGTGTCGACACTTCGTGGAACTCTCGATGCATGACAAAGTTGCAGGGAGCTTACTCCCGCCAAAGAGTTCGCTTTGCGGTTTCCGTTCGTTGCACTCGCTGAGAAACCGAAGAGCCGAAGCGACTTTTGATCTTCACCCCTTGTAAGCCAGAACTCTCTTGCGCCGAATCTGCGTGAGCAACTTCTCACTAGACTGTCGACACCGGCATCCACAGGCGTTTCCTCTAAGGACCGTATACACAGCCGCTGCCTTCAACATCACTCGCAATGTCTGCACGGCAATCGGCTCTCCAACAGAAGCATCAACGGAGCGTGACTTCGAGCAAATGCACTACTTCCACGTAACTCAGTAGTATCCGAAAGGACCACAGCCAAGATTACCGTATGAGACGTGGAGGCAGGCCTGAGTGCCTATCGGTAGCGTAATGCTACGACAAAATCCAAACTCGCTTGTTGTCATACGTTAGAGCGTGGCATTTTGAAACTGCCTTAAGCGGGACAGAAGCTTACGCACCAGATGAACGAATATTGCATCCCAGTTTGAGCACGAACGCTGTACTACTGCACATCCGCGTCGACTTTTGGATTTCGCCTTCGCGACTCCGTCGTGTTGGCACACGACTCAGGCAGAGCGCGGCTAGATGATAAGCGACAGAAAAGCCGCGAGAAATGCAGAGAAAGAAAGAAGAAAAGGATATAGGCAGAAAAGCGTCGACCGGCACCCTCGCATCGCAACGCCAGTCCACAGCCAAGAAAGTTTCGCAAAACCCAAGGCACCCAACCTCGAAGAGCCCGCGTAAGCAGGCTTAGCAGTCTGCACATACGCTTCGATTCCTGGGTGAGATTCCCCTCAAGAAGACGCTTGGGGGCGTCACCCGTTCAGCGACCATCTCGCCGGGTCTACGCAGATGTCGGGTCGGATCAAGGATCGCGAGTTCCGCTTGTTCACTCGAGCTTCACTCATGTCTCTTCGTAGCTGAGGCTTTGAGACGTGAACGAATCGGTTCAAGTCAGTATAGACGAGGTCGGATCGCGCTTCCTGCCTTCAGGAGCACGGTAAGAATCGAGAAAGCAAAAGGAAAAAAAGGGGGGGGGCACAAAGATGTCCTACAAACGGGGCGTAAACTAGGCCCACATGCCTGTTCCACCAGGGCCTTCTATTACGTCAGAAGGCTGTTTCGTCAGCTGTTTCGTCATCACCAATATCTCTGAAACCGCAGCTGGAAGCTTCCTACAGTCGTTGTAATGACATCGCCAGCACCTGACTCACACTCAGAAAGCAAGGAACTGAAAAATTTTACGACCTTCTGTTTACCAACGCGAGGATATCGGCACAGAAGCAGATTACTTTTTTTCCGCATTTTATCTAAAAAAATGAATGAAATTTCAGCTGGCATCATGGACGTGACAGGGACGGTGGGGACGCGAATCATTGAAGCACCATTTCCTGATGTCAGTGACACGATTCATATTTTTCGTGTTACGCCCCTTTAGGCTCCCGAGAAGGATGCTAAGATGCTAATGAAATTTGAAGGGAATAATGAAGTGGGCTTGCAAAAAATAGTAATTCATAAGCATACGCAGGAAAAGATCAGAGTTGTAACGTTTTAAATCTACAGAACAGACGACCTGTAGCATGTAGCAGCAGTCAAAATACTTCTAATCACAAAACCGACCACAGTGCCTCGGTGGCTTTGGCATTCAGCTGCTGGACCTAGGGTAATTGGTTCGACCTCAGCCTCACCACCCATGTTTGATAGGGACGAAATACAAAAAGCAGCCCGTGTGGAGTGTGATGTCAGTGCATTTTAGAGAACCCCAAGTGGTCTAAATTAATCCAGAGCCCTTCACTACGGCGTCCCTCATAACCTGAGTCGCATCGGGACGTTAAAACTGCACAACCGCTATCATAAATTATTATTGAACTCCTTGCAAGTTCTGAACTCATCAAGTTAAAAACAAAGGCGCGGTAGCAGTCTTGCTGGTGTTGGCCTGCTAGACCATACCACGAAGTGATTAAAGTTGACAGGGAGCCGCAGATCATGACCTGAAGAAAGAGATATCGAAACCAAAGAATGCATAAGAGAATGTCTTTTTTTTTTAGATCACGGTGTTTTTAGTGGCAGTGCAATTATATCATGGCTGAAAGATGTTGTCGAAGAGCTGCATTTAAGTAATCATTATTCTCATAACCTCTGTAACGTCTTAAAGCATATCTGCGAGCGTTCAGAAAATCTAATTGTACAGTGTGTGTGTTTCTTATTTTTATTTTTATTTCTTTTCGTTTTTTTAATGAAAATTGCACACAGTTGTTCACAGTGCATATGCTAAAATTTTCATCTGTACGCGTACACATTTCGAAGCGTTTCTTGGTGCAGTGCTGCTTGGCTAGGTTGATCGCGTTTGTTCTTTTTTACAGCAGTGCTTTGGAAATCAAATTTCTTGTTCACACCTTTGCTCACCAATGCCCATCTAACGGTTTTTATGGGTGGAAATAAAGAAACAAATAAATACACAGGCAACCCCTTCGCCAACTTTTGTTCTATCTTGCGCAAACGTAGCAAAACGCGCGTGGTACCACGTAAAGTGGTACCGCGCGCGTTACAGCACTAAACGAAAACAGTATTTTAAGCAGCTAAACTTGCTTTAGTTTCTTTCAACAGTAAAACAAGATGGCTAGTTCTTTTTTTCTCTGGTACGAAAGCCTTTTGTTACTGATGTGTGCGCCGCTATTTTTTTTTTTCACTGAAGCTGGCACTCTAGAGCCATAACCGCACTGCTATCCTCTGCGCTTATTTGTATGCTTATCAAGAAAAGATGAACAAAATAGTAATTTAGCCTCCAACTTCTCAAAGCCGTGCTAGAGGCTGTAAAAGGATGAGATGGCTGAGGCCGCCAAAGCCTCCCTGGACAAGGTTCAGTCCATACGGAGGCCCCAGTACGTTTTGATGATTGGACATGTAAGCTCTGGATCTGCGAGAATGCTACCCCCTCCCCCCCCCGCCCCACTACCCTCGCAAATCGCACACAAACACACGTACACACATACGCACGCACACGCGCTCGCACGAATACGATCAATCTGCTTTGCTCCGGAACCGAATACATGTTTGTTTTCTTTCCATTCAGCATAAGTAAGTTATTTGCCTGTCAGTGCATCGACATTTTCGCGATTTGATTCTATGCCGCACTCAACACTTGCCGCGTAAAACTATTAAAAAATTTGCTCTATCAGACGCCGTCCTGTTCCGATATATAGGCATCACTTTTCTAGGTCGCTTTGTTTAAGCCCTAGGTTTACGTTCGCGGAGATTAGTGCCTTCTGTCAGAGAGGAAACAATGGTAGCGCTTTCGCAGATTCGCTTGCTGAAACGACTGCGAAGATCATAGAGAAAAGCTCTTAATCTATACAGTGCCTAGATGGCAGTCGCTTCTTCCTGCCGGCGCAAGCTCATTTCCGCGCTAAGTGCACGCCTCGCATTAGTGAAAAGTTTAACTTCGGGATGCCCGACTGGGGAACCTGAGTTTAAATCCTGGGATCAAAGCTAATGCACTCTAGTCTGTCGCATACCGCAAAATGCATCGCGATTCATTACTTTTCATGCGTGGGAAGAGAACTTTCAGGGAAATGTTCGCACAGTACATACCCCAGTCGCTGTGTGAGCCACGCACTATTATGCAAACGCATAAAACAACCCAAATGCGCAATGCGTGGTAAGACCGAGTTTCCCACTAATCTGAAGACATTATGCTTTAGCGCTGCATAAAAGAGGACGAACATAGAGGAACAGGTTTGTCCTGTTTTGCGTAGCCATAAAAAAAATCGCGCTTTCAATTGGCGGAATTTAAATAGCCAAACTATATGGTCTATCTTCCCTTTGGTGGCCACACTACGTCCCGCGGCGTGAATGCTTTGTGCAGTGTGTCACTGACTCTGTGACAGTTTAGGGAGGACCTATTCTTATGAGCGTACACTGTCGTCGACGGCTAAAGAGAAGACGCCCAGAAAACCCGGGAAAAACTGGTTGCACAATCAGGCATCAAAAGCCATTCGCGAGATGCACAGAAGGTGTTGTTTACTAAGTGCCGTTATGCTGTGGTAAATATTATACAGGTCAAACGGGAAGATGCCTAAATGAGAGATTGGGTGAGCATGACTATGTTGTGAACAATAATAAAGGGGGCACATGAGCATTCATTGTCTAAAATGCAAAAGCAAAAGAAAAGGGTATTGTCGTCCTCTCTTTGACAAATGCAAAGTCCTTTACGTGAACAAATGTCAAATTACGCCAGAAATTGTCGAGGCTTTGGAGACAGCGCGAGCTGGCGATGACTGCGTAAGTGCTCCGTCAATTCTGTTGTCACAAAAAGAGACGTCCTATCCTACATCACTCAGGTGTGTCGCTCGATGACTGTTATCTTTCACCACTCTGTGGTAATGCCTTGCAGGCATTATCAAGAGTATAAAAATTCCGCTTCTTGCATGAAAGAAAATCATTTGGAAGTAATCGCTCGTGTTATGTGTCTTATTCTGTGTCCTTGTTTTTCGCGCTTTTACGTTAAGCTAAATATAAATCCGAAGGCGCAATACGTCTAGCCTTTGCACGACTGTTGAGGCTGTTCAGACTGCCAGGCCTTACAGTTTCAAGGAATTTATAGAAAGAATCAGCTTTTACACAGCTAAACAAACGAAGCTATTCGTATAAAAAGCGGTTCGTGATTAACTGTAGCTTGTTTCTGAAACTGGCAAATCACAAACGCCCATAATACGGCAGCCAAGGTGGTGCCGGAGAGTCAAATAAAGAGCTTCGTGATATTGGTCACTAATTAGCTCACACCAACTTTGGTTTCTCCAAAGCGGTCTTATCTTCATGCGAACGAGTATCGCCCGAAACACGGCCTTGCGAGATTTCTTTTAGCTCGCTCGGCTCACTGGTGTGTTTTTCACATCCGGATGGATGAAACAATGCCGGGGCTCCGAAACTAGTTTTCCCCTCCCTTGTAGGGAGTCACCCCCTGATCCCTCGCCATCCACATTGCAGTCGTCGGGGATGCTGATATCAGCTTTTGTTCAGGGGATTGAGTCATTCAGCGTCTACCCTTAATTAGTAGTCTGCTAGTATGAATAGCGCAACAATAAACGAATATCATCAAGACCAGTTCCTCAGCTCGCATTCAAGGCCACAGCAACTTTTTACGTGTGTACAGAGAAGCTTGCAGCCTACCATTCGTTTTCTGCTTGAAGAACCCCGCAGCGCCAAGCTTCCCGACCGTCAGCAGCAGCTAGGGTTTCACCATTTCGCTCTTCTACACTTAACTTCCACCGATGAAAGAGGTGATTTAGAGAGCCCCGCTAGCAAAAGCAGAAATGAGGTGTCTTTTCAGAACGGAGAACCTGGAAGAAAAGGGGGGGGGGGGGGGGGGGAGTGGGGGCTGAGCTCTTTACGTCAACTGTACACCGCGGCTCGCCATTTTTTTGGATGAGATGAAGAGAGCATGTTTTTGGCGTGTCTTTGAAAGTCTCTCTTTGCCGCGACCTACCTTCGCTCGCGTCTCTGATGTCTCCGCCGAGAGAGGATCTCGTCTTCTGAGTCATTTTCTTTTTATGCGCGTTTTTTTTTTACCGGTGCCAAATAGCTTTAAATGACGGCGGAAATCTTCCACTCATAGCAGTCTTGCTACCTCGCCTTAAAATGTCTGTGATGACTTTTTCTCGGTCGGGTATTCTTTTACCGCTATTTGATGGTAAAGTGCTTTGCAGTTTTCGACGGTCTTCGACACGAGGGAGGTGAGAGGTCAGCGGGACTGCCTTTTCATTTTATTTTTTCTTTAGAAAATTAAGATGGAGATGGGCACGCGTTAGTTTGATGCCGTACTTTTGCACTATTCTAGCGAGGAATTAACCAGTGACGTTGACGTCTTTAAATTATTTTCCTGGCTGCGTAATTTAAATCCAAAAGCTGACTGCGTATATCCAGATGAGGTGATAAAATTAGGAAATAAACATGCGACAAGAGCTGCCAGTGAAGTGCTCTTTAATGCCCACAAAGCCTTTTCTTTTACTTCCCATGCATGCACTAATGAAGTTTTATGTAATTTATAGGTAGTTCTACCGAGATTAAGAATTTACTCGTCTAATCGTCTCTCTTTCAACAAAGTGCGCATGTTTCTTCTTTGTCTTTTTACGTATGTTTGCACGTTTGCCATAGTTTGGCTGTCACTTCTATTAGTAAATTAAGTTAGGTTAGGCTGTGTTCACCAGACAGAACCATGCAGAAACTCTCCGCCTTTGCGCTGGACTGTACAGCCATGTCGTAGTCGAGGCACGTCAAGTTAGTTTAAACAGCCGGCTGGTACTGCGAATAGCTTCGCCATATCCATGAATATTTACGCGAACGGCATACTGCAGCAGCCCCACCTAATGGCCCAGCGCACAGCAGTTAAACAAAAAAACAATGGTACTAGGCCAGTTTTCGAACGATCAAGTAAGTGCAGCGCTGTTCGCTCACACAAACACAGAAAAAAAGACTTAGAAAAGTCCCGAATGAAAGCGGCAGTGCAAAGTTTCGGCGAGCAAAAACGAACGCACGTAAGCGTTAGCTAAAATTAGTCCACAGACCTTGAATCCAAAACGAAGCCGCCAGCTCTAAAACTGGCGTTGCCGTCGCAACGTTAGCGGGAAGCTTGTTGCGTAAGATGGAAACAAGGGAGCGCAGCGCATAGCTAATGGCCTCGCCAATGAAGACATAAGGAAGAAATACGTGGTGTAAAGGAAGGAAGCGTAGAGATGAACACCGTTCTGAATACTACGAGGCAGCTAGGCCGAGGCGTCTTTAATCTCACCTCGATACTACTCCTTGACACTTTTTTTTCTCTTTCTTATCGTCTGCGGCGCTTATAAGATAAAAACGATGGGCTGCAATACAAAAGCAATATTTCTAGGCGAGACTAAGACAAAAGCGATGGGACACCCGATCATAGACAGGCTCTGTCTGTCTCCTTTTTGCGCTGTCTTCTAACGCGATAGCATTACAGGCCCCGTTACGCAGAAAATCCGGCGTCGGAGTCGTCGGCGTCGGCGTTGTGAGAGAATAATCACAAGCATGTCCCTGGCAGGTGGTGACCAGGAAGCAGTCTAGGAGGCAGTTGGGCCACCTAGGTCACGTGACCTTGCGGAGTCATCACAACCTGCCTGCTCACCTGATAGTGAGCAAACTGCTCACCATGGAAGGTGGCATTTGGATTAAAGATTGGTCGCTCGGGCACAGCAACCTGGGCAGCTCAAGGCCCACCGCTGGGAGCAGCTGCTACCGCAGGGCAATGGCGCATCACTTAACCGCTGCACCACTGTGCCAGAATAGGTATGAGGACTCCAAGGGATCTACGAATGTAAATAATGACCTTCAGCACATATGAAAAAAAAATAGATTACGCTGTCGCGTCATACCCTTAATGCGGAGCTTAAGTTTCTCCTCCAATTTCTAAGTGTCATAATGAGCCAAGTCAACCAGCTCAAGAACAAGCCATTGTTCGGTGTATTATGTCGAATGACATACAGGATTAACTTCTGATGTATAAATCGGAGACCGAAACGAAAATTACATTCGGCGTTGTCATTATGTTGTTTGGAACGCCGCTGTTCCTGACGCAAGTTTCACAATTTTTTAGGTGTTTTCACTGGTTCTAAGATTAAAGGAAAAGAAACCAGAACTGGCAAGCGTGTGAGATAACTGAAATGTCTCCCCTTTTTGAAAACGTTTCCGCATATGTACACCCCCGTCAGAAGTCCTCAGTGCACAGCGTTCACTTGTAGCGGAATGAAAGTCCCTTGAATGCACCGCGTGTAGCGGAGAATTTATAGCACACGTCAAGCAGCAAGCTTCTCTACTGTGAAAAGAAATGCTCTTTTAGCATTCCAATCTCCTTTGGACTTTGATGGTGCCGTGATGACCTCACTATGCGGCTCAAGAAATGCTTTTGGCCTGAAGACTTTTGACCAAAACGGCACGTCATACAACACTGCACTTAGCTGATCACTGACGCTACACGATTCATTGACGCTCCGGCAATTTGGGAAAATACGTACTTTTTTTCCGGGTTAATAAGTTCACGACCCCTCTGTTCCATCAGGTACTGTGTTCGTTATAGCGGGTTTCGAACCACTAAAAGGCACCCCGGGACGCCTGGCTGCAGTCTGAACGGCCAGGTCCGAACAAGTGTATGTTGCAAGTGCGGCTAGCATAGTGCTCCTCGGAGTCGTGTTGTGCATGATTAAATCGCCAAAGCTCGATGCCACTAAGGTGATCGATTTTCAGGGCACGCGGCTAGAAAACCAGTACCAATAGTTCACATAACTGCAAGCCAGATTGCGCATTCATTTATACAAATACCACGCGTCGCGCACGTCTCATACGTCGCATACGCACGCGTGCATTTATTTATTGCCGATGTCTGTTGATGTCTACTATGATTTGTATCCCCTGCCTGTCTGCTATGACTTTAAACGAGAGGGGTAGTTTTGCAAATGATAGACTAAAGTCGCATATGTGTACATGTAAAGTCTTTCCCGAAAGTAACCAAGCAACGATGTTTGCTTCTCACCCGTACAGTAAAGCCCTTATGGCACTCTAAAAACAAGATGGCTGTTGCGCTGGGTGGCAGTCTCTATTTCGTGACGCCATTGGCTGCCACCGCTGCCCGTGCTCTCTGGATGAGGGCCCCCTGGGCCTCCAGGTCCGAGCTGGACAGGGCCGCCTCCCAGCCCTTCCTAGCTGGCTGACTTATAACGGCTAGATGTGTATTGTACTGGCGAACCCACACCATGTGGTGTAGGTCAGCATACTGCCCACAGAATTTGCATCTGCCCGTGAATGTAGGGTCCACGTGTTTTAGTACGGCGGCATTTAAGAAAGACCCGGTTTGGAGCCGTGTAAGGTGGCACCCCTCGGTTCTGTCGAGACTCTTGGCGGCTCCCGGGCAGAGGCATAAATGTTTTGTAATATCCACGCAAGAGGTTAGCGGGCTTGGTATGGAGGCTTCGGGAGAACCGGTGGATTGAGTGCTTTCCTGGAATCAGTGATTACAGCGGGCTGCATGGCACCAAAGTTACGCTGCTGCAAAAACGCCAAAATGCAAACAAGGAAAGTCCACGTTCAAGATCGAACAACTGAACCGCCCAGCCCCATTCTGAACGCTACCATCACTGAAGTGCTTTCTTGGGCAGTGCTCCTGGCCTTCCTTAAAAATGGCCCGAGATTTTCTTTTTTAAATCATACCAGCCGCTGAATGCACTGGGGCAGTACATTTGCCGCTGCGCTGAGAACGACGCCTCCTGGAGGACAGCGGCAAACTATAAGCAATACTTGCGTTGCAGTCGAGCTTCTGGCGTATGGCGTGACGGCAAAGCTTACGCCAGATAAATAATTACGACCAGAAACTGCGGAGGGAAAAGAAACTAAGAAATAGTATATAAATATATACAAAAAGGAACTACAACCAAACACTGGAAAGAAACGCCCTTTAAGTAATGAGGTAGCTTCGTACTATGCCACTAGCTCCCAACTTGCGTTTCGCCCTTTACTTTTTGTTTCAGTCTTCTATAAGCGACGACAGGAAACCTTCATCATAAACAACCTATGATGACGGAGCGTAAGCACACTGACGCCGGTGTGTTCTAAAAAAACGTTAACAGCCTGCGACAGAAAGACCGTAATAGGAAGCATAAGCGGGCACCTAATACAAATAGCAACGGGGAGAAGCAAACACGTGGTGACAGCAACCTCCGGTGTGAAAAGGAACAAAGTCGGGCAGGAACAGGAAAGGGGGTTTTGTGCTGGATGGGGACAGCGCGGAACTGGAGGCTTCGGTTCGCGCAGCCTCGGCCCGTGTGATCGAGTTTTCGTTGTCCTTTCGTTCCTCGTAGCTTGCCTGTTATCTGCGGGCCGCTCCTAACTCATCTCGCGAGGCACCGACTTCTTTCTTGTGCGTTTCGCTGTTCCCGCATGAAACAAGCCGTCCTCTTATTACGGGCGCGAGCGACGTATAGGCAGAAAAGTGCGACGAGCCGGTACGCAGGATAATAATAGAGAGAAAGAAAGAAAGAGAGAAGACGGCAGAAAAATGAAACGAGAAAGAAGTGAGAAAAGATGAGCGGTAAGTGGCGATACGTCAGAATAACAAGGTGCATATGAATAGAGCTCGCATTGCGCTCCAGTCCGTCGGAAGGCTTCGGAATCCTGTTGTGATCCTGTCACCTTGCATCGCCTCTCCGTTCGCCTGATGTCGTTTTTTGCCGCTGAGACGCTGAGAAGTGGTTGGTCGTTCCTGGTAGCATTTTTATCCTCATTCAGTGTTCCGAGCGAAGGCTTCCTTCATTTTGTCAAACTTTCTTTTCCGAAGCTCTTTCTGGATAGTCAGCCAATCGAAAATTGGCCAGAATTTCACTCGGGTATTGTAAAAGCCAGGAGCAGTAATAACGTCTTGTCACCCCATACCGTGTTGCCAATAGGTAAATATTTACAGAAAAATTATAGGGACAGTGGTAAAAGACAGAACGAGAGGAGAGTGGGTTAGGGAACAAGCTTGAGATGTTGCTATTTTAGCTGAAGTAAAAAGAATGAAAAGGACTCGACCGGAGATGTAATGAGGAGAACAAATAATCGATGGTCTCTCCGGTAGACAGTGTGGCACAGAAAACGCAGCCAAAGAGCACAGAGACCTCAGTGGGGCCAAGGAAAAAAGGAAATTTGCTGGTACGGAGTCGCCGTAGTAGGCGAAGGACAGCAGTGATTGCACAATAAATGGGAGAAGTATTATTCTTGGCATGGACAGAACCAGTAGTGATAATTATGACGATGATGATGATGATGATGATAATGATGGTGGAATTATTATTCCCACATAAAGTGCGAAGCACTTTTTTGCGACACATTTCTTACTACATTGCTGCGCTCGTCCTTATTAGCTCCTCAGATTTAAAACGATATTTTCTTGCCCGACAACGGCAACCGTACAGCGTGGTCAAGTCTATGGAGGTAAATTTGTTTCATCTCTTTATTGACTTTGTATTTGCGTTTACATGTACCAGCTACACAAGAACAACTACAAAAAGAAATTTACTCCACGGGCTACTCTGCAAGTCGTTTGTCTCACGAGATTCCACGCCCCTCTTTTCCCCATTGTTGGCTGCATCGCTCTGCTTTCATTTGTACCAACCCTCCCAGCCATCACCTATTTTGGCCTTTCGTTGCCAGGGCTCTACGATGTTTCCCCTTTGGTCACAGACTGCTTCGTTTGTTTTGGCTCACGCCTTATGCGGCGCGTTTATAACGTTGCAACTGCCTGCCTGCCTGCCTTATATATGAGCTTCGTGACAGGATTAATTGAATAAGGCACGCAACGTTCCCTATCACTTCTTCCTCCACGTCGGAAGAAAAATAAATATAAAAAGGGTGGTGAAGGGAACGGAAAGGACACGGGGCGTGCGTGTTTACCGGCGTAAGAGCAAGTTGGGCAACCCTCCGAGATGAAAGGAACAGATCGGCGGCTCTCCGGGAGGCGATGCTGCCAGCATTCATCACGTAACGACGCATGCGCTGCCGCCAGAGTCACTGCTTGTTCAGGACACGGCTGAGAGCCAACACACAGAGAGAAAAGCAAAAGGAAAAGGGAGAACGAACAATATATATAAGCGAAATAAAGAAATAAAATGAGAAACAACAGTCAAAAATGAAATAGAAAGCAAAGAAGAATGGGAGTGAAGGCAATAATAAAGGAAAAAGAAAGTGAGAACAAAAGCAAGAAAGAAATAAGGGAAGAAAGAAAGCGAGATATGAAGAGAGAAAAAAAGCATAAGAACGAAAAACAAAAGAAAGACAAAAAGAAAGGAAAAGAAAGATGGAAAGAAGAAATGGCAAAAAAAAGCAAGAATGAAAGAGAAAGACAATAATAAAGGAAAAAGATAGAGATAAAAAAGAGAGAACGAAATCAAGAAAGAAAGAAGGGAAAAAAAGCAGGATATGAAAAGATAAAAGATAAAAGAAAGAAAAACAAAAGAAAGACGATAAGAAAGGAAAACGAAGGAAAGAATAAAATGAAAAAAAGAAAGAAAGAATAACAAGGAAGGAAAGAAGAAAGAGAAAGAAAGGAAGAAATGAAGGAAGGAAGAAAGAAATAAAAGATGAAAGAAAGAAGGAAATAAAGATTCAAAGAGGAATGGAGGAAAAACGAAAAGGAAGAAATAAATCAGTTTAAAGAAATAAAATGAAAACATACCAAATAGACGAGGAAAAGAACGAACGCAGGCAAGAGGGGAGGAAGCCTGGAGGATAACTCAGAACAAGAAAGTACATCGCGCCTCGTGGCTCGCTCTCGGCCACGATTACCTCACCGACTCCCGAAGCGCGGTAAAAGCGACGCGCAGGCACGCGCGCCGCGGAGCTCGTTAATTATGGAATGATTCGCTACGTCGCCGCCGCCGCCGCTATGCGCTACGCCGTGCACACGCACCGTGCAATCAAGTGTTCTCACTATTTTTCTCATTGGCGTCAGCGTTTTGCATTCCCTGACCACCGCTTGCAGCAGCAGCAACAGCGGCAGGAAAATGCAGAGCCTCTGGCATGCGCGCGCCACGCGCGGGAACATATTGCGAGGGGAAAACGAATTAGCGTGGTCGCCGAATATTATTAGAAGGAACGCAGCTTAGGACCTGGGTCTGGACGCTGATGTTATAGGGACGCGCATTTTTCGAAATCAACGGCAACGCGCGGCTTCGGGCCTTGTGTGTGAATGCTTGCTGGCGTGAACGCTTTCTCTCTTCGTGGTGACCCTGGAACAAAAGAACGAGGATGCGTGGAAAGATGGCATAATGAGTCATGCTAGCAGGGTCACACTTGGAGTGTCCTATCGCCCAAAAGGCATGTGACGACAGATGATAAAACATGTTCAGTTGGTTCTGCGGACTATCAATCATTCGTATCAACACGAATTGGCAATGAAGACTAGACACCAATTGAGTAACAGATTTCTATCACTGTGGCAACGGATGGCGGAGAAAATGAATGTTCTTGCATTGACCAACTCTCCTGATGTGTTCTTGTACAGGCTATATGTAGTTTTTTTTTAATCTTTAGGTTTCGGTAGGATCTGAAAAAATATTGCTAAGCGGAACTTAGAAGGCACTCATAAATACGAGAGCAGCATTTACAGAGCATGTAAGAAAAAAATTCAAAGGAACACCTAATTATTGCCTTATGTGTTGTCGATGCGATACCTTTAGAAGCTGTTGATTCTTTTGCCAGAATTGACGTCACTACTGATGTGGAAACATCACTTCACTACAGCCAGTGGGCGAATTTTGTGACTGATGAAGAATTTCTGCTATTCACTACAAGGTCGCAGATTCAAATTCTGCCGCGCTAGCAGCACTGCCAGGCAGGATAAATGCAATGAAGCTAAAGGTGCAATAAAGGCAGAGTCCGGTACACGCCGAGAAACCCTCAAGATTTAAATTAAAACAAGATCGTCACTACTGCGTTTCTTTTAGCCGCTTACACTCATAAAATCTAGCAAATGAACACATATTTCGGCTTAAATAGTATTTGTCCCTCTCCATTCACGTAGAATTAATAGCAGGAATATTTCTTGCAACCGTAGGACGAGCCGTCGCGGTGACTCAATGGTTATGGCGTTCGGCTGCTGACCCCAGAGACGCGGGTTCGATCCCGGCCGCGGCTGTCGCATTTCAATGGAGGCGAAATGCTAGACGCCCGTGTGCTGTGCGATGTCAGTACACGTTAAAAATCCCCAGGTGGTCAAAATTATCCGGAGCTCTTCACTACGGCGTCTCTCATAGCCTCAGTCATTTTGGTACGTTAAACCCCTGTAAACCAATTCAAACCAACCAGCAACCGTAGTCCGAGTTGCTGATTTATTTACAAGAACACGTAACATTAGGTTGGTGCCGACGGAACGAAAATCGCACTAAAACCGACGACGTAGTACACAACACCGGCGCCTTTGGCACGGAACACAGACTAGAATTCATAAGATAACACAATAGTAATGCCAACGAGGAATGCTATAGGGTAACTTTAAAGACAACAGCTATTAATAGAACAGCAATTAAAATGAAAGCGCAGCCAGTTTTTTTTAGAAGAACCATCATGAATGCAGTCATTTAAATGGCAACATGGAACAAATGTGATACTCAATCAGTATTGTAAACTGAACACCTGTGAAACATGAATGTAAACAATGTTGTATTACGAAGCAAACAGCGCGTTCGCAGAGGGTACACATACTATATATGAGAAAACTGGTAGTGAGGCTGAACTTCGTATAGACGACAAACTTGGACCAAGTATAGGACTTTCACAGAAGCTCTTCTGAAAAAAATCTTGCCCATAAGGGACGCAACGTGGCTTTTCTTGATAACCGGAGCTTCAATCCTCATCCCTTCCAGGAGCAGCGTTTAGAACGCAGCGAAGCAAGTAAAGGACACGCGGCCGATACTAAATATAAAACCCTGCTTGGCCGACAGAAAGTAACGCACTCCAGTTTGCTGCCAAATGTAGAAGCATCTTTTTTTCCGGAGAAAGAACGGCGTGTTTCTACTTTTGATCCTGTCTTGTCGGCAAGAAGCGAAAGAAATCGAAAAGCTTCTCTCAATGCTGCTCCAGCTGCCCTTGGAAGACCGCTGGCTACGTGGAAGTGCGTTCAGCGGACCTTCCGTGTCTATAAATAGACTAGCGAATTTTGGCAACAAGACAAACGACAACATTCAATACAGCACTTACAAAGTTGGACGCGACTTCTAGCAATGGGTGCTTTTTTTGTTGGAGCACGCACTTTTGTTTATCGTACTTTGGACAGGAACGAGGTTTCTTCGCAATTGAGGCTTTAGAAAAGGTGCAACGCAATACAGGCTTTAGTTTTCTGTTTTACTCAAGCTATAGTTTGCGTATATGTGAATGCCATAGATTTGTTTACGACGAGTGAAGAAATCACTGAATAGCGCTGAAAGTATTGGTGTTCTGAAACTTATCGTTCTGCATTCCCTAAAACGGTTGCGTCGCCGTTGGAATATCCACGCCCAAAGGATGAAGAAAGGGCGACACAGGAGCAAGAAATGAGAAATGCTTTCTGATGCTGCTATCCTCGCTTGTGCAGAAAATTGAGTTGATTTTTTAAATTAGGAGAAGAAAAAAGAGAAGAAAGAAATGTGCAGAGAAATTTAATGACTGTCTCGCCCTGACTGTACTCCTCAGCCGTGCCTTGGGGGAAAATACGAAAGGCGAGAGAACGTGAAAGCTTCCGGGCAGAGTTCATGCAACCACCGAAGACATGTGTAGGTGCATCTATCAAGTGCATCTAAAAAGTGCATCTCACACATGGTTTTATTCGGAGTATCGCACCAGAGCAGGCGCTTCACACTGCGGGGATGACGGGAAGAGGAAGATTAGAATCAAAATCGAGGAGTTCCTAAATACATCTAATAAAACTCGTCTATAGACTGTCTATAGACTTCTTAGAGACTCCATTGCTTTGCTATGCTTCCCTTCGTCTATTCATAGTCTATAGCCTGTCTATAGAAAAAAAGCCAACTAAAAGTGTATATGACCATAAATCTATAGATTATCCATAGTCTGCCTATGAGATTTGTATCACCTATAAACTAGTCATAAGATATGCTTATAGGAAGTCTACAGACCCTTTAGACAGAAGTCTGTGGACAGTTTATATGTTGTCAGAAGATTTTTTGCAAGGAACGAGTACGGTACCATACATTGCCACGGCCGGTGAATGAGAGCATACGAGGTGATGCGTCTCCATCGAGCGGCTAGGCCGCTGCGAACCACCGCCAGAAAATGAGCACGCGTACTACACCAGTGTATAAAAGAAAGTCTTCTTGGGCCAGTTGGTCACAATTCATCTTTGGTACAAGGCGAGAACACACACAGAATACAAGGAAGGAAACGGGACAAAGCGTCACCAGTGTAACTGCGGCGCCGCTCTGCAGAACTGCATTCGTCGGCGTAACGAGGAACCAAAATGAGGATTTACAAGGAAACATTTCTGCATCTTATTCGCTTTGGGGCATCCATTTAGGCCTGAAATCATATTGTTAGCCTTAAAGGTATTTTCGTAACAGGTTTTTTGCTCCTGTTGTCACTAACGCCCTCTAACGAGCAGAGGGCAGGTCACACGCACAATTACTCTACATCACTTTGGAGAGAAAGAGAGAGTAAGGTAAAACAGATTGACGAAAAGCGGTGCTGTTGACCAGAATCAGGTGCGGTTCGTGGCCATCGCCGGTGAAAAGAGGAGAAAATGGACAAAGGTGGCACACAGAATAAGCCAGAAAAAATGATTCAGCGGTGCACACAACACTACGAATGACAACGAGTACTACAAGCTATGTCTGAGACCTGTCGACTCACTGTCATGACTCACTCGATCGATGAATGACCGCGAGAAAACGTTCCTTACTTCTCTTTGCTTTAATTATCAACAGGTTCGTGAGTGTACTTGGTTGTTTCTCCTTACTCCGTGAAAGGGGAAATTTTTGGAATTTTATTGCCGCTGATACGACAAAAAGAAGTTCTTGTGCTAGCAAGGCCAGACAAGATTGTGAGTAGCCAAAAAAAAAAAAACGAAGAAATGAGTCAACAAGCGCAGTTCAAGGGCTCTTTGACATTCTAAAGCCCCCTTGCAATGGTTCACCTTGAGTGTGCACCAGATAAAGAACTAAAGTAGGTTTTACGCAATGAACGCTGCCAAGCCCGGCGTCTTGAGTTGGGTACTTCGCGTGTCGGCTGCGCTTTGAAAGCAAGGGCTGATCTAAAGCACCCTTTCAGCAAGTGTGCAGGAGTACGTAAAGAGACATCAAGCGATGTAAACTTAGCGGATGGCTTGCGCAGCAGCCTTTTGCGCAGCCCGGCTGCTTAGTCAAGCCTACGTATGGTCATTTCAAGACAGCCTCACTTTCTGAGCGGCCCCGCTAAAGCAGCCCTTCACGTTCAGCTGTAGCCTTTTGCCAGCCCGTTCTCACGGAACAGTGATCTTCAAGGAACGTTAGCCACATGAAACACGAACATCTATCAGGAGCTTCAAGAGAGGCAATCTCGTTAAATATGCATTAGTTTGGCTTACGGCTATTACCTCCTTAGAAACGCTAATGATTATGGTATGAGGTTCACGTACATTTAGCTACTCTTAGCAGCATTGCTCAAGCTGACTGTCGTCGTCGATACAAAATGCAAAAATAGGGCCTTGTAGCGCATATTACCGTATTTTCAGATAAATGAAAAAGGAAGCACATGTCGAAATAAGAGAGAGAAGAGAATCGCATAATTCTGACGTAAAAAGGAAGGCGAGAGAAAATCGCAGAGATTAGTTTCATGCTTCAATATTCAATTTTTTTCTTATCTCAGTCATGAAGATCCCATTTCATGCCTTCCTTTTTGTTTCGACAGTAATAATTCAGTGCCGAAAACAAGATAAAGACAACCCAAGAAAGAAATTCGAATAAATATCATAAAGGAAATCATCAAAGACCCCGAATAGTGTGGAGCATTCGGCTCGAAGAATCGCAATTTCACCGTTGTTAATCAAAATAAAACAGCTCTCTTTCTAACGATTGTTCTTCCCGCAGCGCCAGAGACCCACTCAGTCATTTTCCTTCGAAGCACGGCCGATGAAGGTGCTATTTTTCTTACCCCGGTTTTCAACAGGCCGAATTACTGGTGCCGGAGAAGATTACGACGGATTAAGCTAGTCTACTATTTCTTCTTCTCTTTTTTCTGTCTAGCCTCGATTTTAACCCGAGAACTGCGACTATTGGCGTCAGGAGACCGACTCATGTGCTTTTTCTTTTCAGTGTGTGTGGGCGGTTACGGGCCACACGCGGCCAGAAGATTACGCGGTTATTGGGGACATTACTCGAAATGGTAATGGTTGAAACATACGGGCATGCCAGCTCTGTGGACCAGTAGTAGCGGCAAGGCTACGTTTTCCAGTGCTTTGTGTGTTCAAATTCGTACCACGTATAGAAGGAGGTTAGACAATTACTAGGGCCAATCTGCGGAAGTATGTGGGTAAACGCACACATTTGACGGCTGCAGTATATTAATGAAGTCTAGATACCAGTAACGCTCCAAGTCTCCGAGGCGGCGTTATATATAAGCGCAGACAACAAACAAAATTAAGATAATAAAAGGCTCTGTAAGATAACTCAGCTATGAACAAAATTTAACAGAATCGCGTTCAGGCCCGAACAGGCAGGGATTGTTAAAAAAAAAAAATTCGCGAGCAGGAAAGAAAGAATGCCTTCATTAGACTCTGTTTAGCGCAAGGAAAAAAAATTCAAACTATTTCTATAAAATAAATAACTCATAAATGCTTGATTCCAAAAAATCAAGTTCAGAAATCGAAAGAGTCTGAGTACTGAATAGCCGGTTTCGTCCCAGAATTTGAGATCGAAAAATATCGCCAAGTTTTTACCGCCCCATTCGGGCAAAACAAAACTCGAGAACGAAAGCCTTTATATATATGAGTAGCGGTAAGACCTGGACCAGCTCAACAGCTAATGCCTCGATGCTTGAACTCAAAATTCCGGCTCAACGAAGTAAGCACAAAAAGCTGTACAACAGTAAACGTTCAAGAAATAAAAATAAAGAACAAACCAGACTGAGAGGTCACTATTCTTAATAAACCATACTAAAATTCTATCCAAATATTGACCTAAATCGATATCCACGCATTATTCAACTTGCCAAATACCTACCTAGATCGATATCCACGAATTATTCAACCTGGATATTGCGCACGTGGTGCAACAGCGGTAGATAAGTCTCTGCAAAAAACACTGGGCTTCGCGCTGTGTCGCAAGTTGAAAGATGTTGCCTGCATCAAAACAAAACAGAAAGTAAGCTCGTCGTACTCCTAACCTTCCCGAGTTTATGACGTCGTTCAGAAAAGTAGCGCAGCGAAGGTTTCTGCAATGCCCCATTGAGCCTTGCGCGGGGGCTCTCAGGTAGTCGGACAGGAACACTTCGTACTCAACTTACGGCAACGTGGTTCACAGCTAGGGTGTCTTGCATCGCAGGCGGGACATAGACGCGAAAAAAAGAAACGACACAACAGTGCACTAGACACAATCTACGCAGGCCAGACTGCGGAAACAGCGAAGGAGGAGGAGGAAAGGCAGGGAGGTTAGCCAGAAGAAAAACCGGTTTGCTACCCTGCACAGGTGGAAAGAGGGCAGGGGAGAAAAAGATGAAGGAGAAAAGAGAGTTGCAGGAAATTTGAGTCACTATGCGAAGTCACAGCGTTCGGTACACTCACAGCCTATCGTGCAGGCCAGATGTCCTCAAGAAGCGGAGCAGTGCCTTGGAGGTCTTCACTGCCGACGATCGCTGCGGCCAGTGGCCGATAATCTTCGTTTCCGTCAGTGGGCGCGGATCTAGACGCTCCAGAGCAAGGCTCCAGACGCTCCAGTGACTGTCTTTCGGCGCTGTAGGCAGGGCATTCACAAAGAATGTGGGCTGTAGTCTCATCACACCCGCAGATGGCACATGCAGGGCTATCAGCCATACCTACTAAGAAGGAGTAGTGCTTGGTGAAAGCTACACCAAGCCACAGGCGACACAGCAAAGTTTCTTCACGTCGTGGTAGGCCGGATGGAAGCCGGAGCTTCAGATCTGGGTCCAAGGTTTTTAAACGCGAATTCGAAAAATTAGCCTGAATTCCACGCGGCAAACGTGATGTCCCGCGCCAGTGGTCGAAGCCTACCCGTTGCGTCTGCTCTCGAGATGGGGATGGACACGCAATCACCCTCATGGTAAGCAGTTCCCGCGGCCTCGTCCGCGCGGTGGTTGCCTGCGATGTCGCTATGTCACGGAAACAGCGGAGGAACGTATAACTCTATATCTGCTTTGTAGCCAAAAATTCTATTTCCCTATCAGGCAGCTTTATCGAAGGATTGCTCACATGCTCATTGCCAACGTATCTAATCACTTCGACCTCTATATTTCTTCTTGTTCTTCACTCTCAACTTGTGCTAGTGCACTATCATGTGTTAACATAGAGGGAACAGTCCTGCACTTCTTGTCAGCGCATCCAATGCACTTGTCAGAAGTCTGTGAGTGTTTCTTTGATAATGCTGCTTGATAATGAACGCGCAGTTCTGGCTGCGACACCAGTTGAGCGGTAAAATTATTTCTCGCTATATTTCCATAGAACTCATATTTTCTAGCGCTTAGTGAACACAAGGGACAAGAACACAAATACAGAGGACGTACGCTAGTCTTCAACTTCCATAGACTTTGTCCGCTGTAAGTGGCGCAGTGTGATGTCCTCTTCTCCTTAACGTTTATGCCTTGTTGTGCCTGCAGACGCGCTAAGGACCATTGCATCATTTTTTGTTTTGCTCTTGGTAAAAACCAATTATATGCCTTTTTCTGGGTATGCCGACGCTTTGACGGCAGCAAAAGACGCATTTATTCCTGCCGAAAATCGCATTTAACAATTTTTCCGTCGCCCAATTCAAACTCGCGACGTTCACACTTGAAAGGCCTCTGTGATCTCCGTTTAAAGTGAATGGTGGTTTGGCCTAGCCTCTGGTATCCGCGCTTTACTGTCCACGCACCGCCGTTCACTTAAAAAACCAGCCGGGGGTCATGATGACACCCTCAGGTTTTGTCCTTTTCTGCCTCATATAAACTCAGTTTTCAGTTAAAGTACTTTTGTTCCAAGTACTGTAATATATCGATACAGGCCAACCGCATTTTGCAATTAATGTCACTTTAAGCGACGGACGTTACATTCAAATGAAAGTTCATAATGCCTCCTGTATTAGGATCTCATCGCTTTTAGCACACAGTTCCCATCAGTGGCTGCACACTCCCACCCTTAGTCCAAGAGCCTACGCGGGTCGTTATAGAAGAATTAGGGTGGTTGTTTTCCCTCACTTCGAGCCGAAGACTTTTTCTGCTTCCTAATAGGAAGAAACACCTGAAGAGTGCGCGCTTAACCTCTATCGAATATAACTCCAGCCCACTCCACCACTAAAGTTGTCAACAGGCCCCCTTGTTTTTCACCAACAACGTGTAAGGAGGGTGCAGTGCATTCCAATTTAATCACAGATCTTTATTACATTGCTTAATAAATTAGTGCGATCCCGGGAGCCAGAACTTGATCAACATCATTCATGCTGCAGCAAGCTGGGAGACAGGTTGCGATCAAATCACCCACACATTGTGAAAGGCATCGCAAAAAATCGTGGGTGATCCCGCCGTTTATATTACCGATTCGCGGCGCTTTATTGCTTTCTGGTAGAGATGCCGGCGTTCTTTGGAGGCCTTTTTTTTTTATCGTACGCTCCGACAAACAGCTATCTCTAGCATTCCCAGAACGTTTTGCGAACGTTTCTATTTAAGCTGCTCGGAACAATAAGGCGTCTATTTTTACGAACAGCCGTTACTGACGACGACTAGCATGTGCTTAATGTTTTTTGTTTGAGGCAGGACAAAGCAATATAAAATCGACAAATAACTGACTACAAAATTCTCACACCAGTTAAGTTTAGAGCGACTGCCACGTCAATCACACGACTTTCAAGATGTTTTCACTGATGCAGTCTTTGTTTTTATTTATAGAACTAACTGATTTGAATGAAAAGCATTTGGCAGCCTATGTAGATGCCAACAGAGGAAGCAACTGTGGACTGCTTTTGTGTGCGCATAATGACGCAGATTTGCTCACGATGCTTAAATTGTTGAGTAGACTTTCGCTGCCATCACCTTCACGCACTGTCTACGTGTGTCATTATCATCATCATGGTTATTGCTTTTTCATTGCCACTGAGCTCAGATAATATTATTACAAAGTTTCAGATTGGCTTTCCTATCGCAAGTTGCGTTATATTAATTGCTGAAGTGACGTTAAACGTTTCCAGAGTCCAATGCAGGCACGCCCAGAAAAAGGCACTCCGGTAAAAAAACTAAAAGAAGGCAGTCGGGGAAACAAAGCACCAGGCGTGGACCGCCAATTTCTGAGAATAGACCAGAGCAAAATGAGTGGAATGATTCATCTTGTATCCAGCTAAGCGAGAGGAAAAAAACACAAGCGGAATAACGAAAGTATGCATGAAAATCGAAACGAAAGAGAGGACAAAGAGAATAAAAAAGTTTGGAATGCGAAAAGAGGCCCCCTACACTCGGTGCCAAATCGCGGGCCAGGGCGCGCATTGCGACCGAATGTTTACCGAACGTGCTTATCAACGGTTAACCCAGAGCGCTGCGCGGGCCTTCAGTTCTTCTCGCCCGGAATTGCTTGTTATCGCAGAGTGCCCGAAGAGCGGCTGCCCGCACATGTTTGTCTAACCTTTGCCTAGCGGTGCACCGTATATATAGTCGTCTCCTCCCAAGTTGCGACTCCAGGATGCGTTCCCTTCGCCTTTCGTGCTGATTTGCATTTCTGGGCGTCGGAAGTCTGTACAGTTCGCCCCCTCTTCCTTCTTCTCCAGCCTTTCCCAGTTGGACGGGCGAGATAGGCTCATACGTGCATGTATCCATATGGCTTCGAGCACAACCCACATGCACGCGTAAAAATAGAGGGGCACGAGCAATCGACTGTTTACGTTATAGCTTTGCTGAGGGAGGCGTTTTTCGGGGGCGTCTTTGTAAGCGAAGGCGACAATTCAAGCTTTAGTTCCATTTACGGAGCTCACAAGGCGTGCGTTTATTGCGCCTTATTTTTCGTGCTCTAAAGCGAGAGAGGACTCATTTGTGCAGAGTTGAATCCAGAGCTGATCTCTGCGCGGCACTGCTCAGCTTGCATCCAGGTGGACAGGAGAAGAAAGCGATGGTTAGAACCATCATCATCATCATCATCATCATCATCATCATCATCATCATCGTCATCATGATGATGATGACATTTTCTCAGTTCGCGTAGGTTCCCTTTTGATTTGTGGCTCGCGTAATCACTGCGGAAACGAAGCGAACAGCCACGTCTGAGCGAGAGGGAAGATTATGCTAACGCTCTATTATATTCAGTTATGCCGAAGAATCTGCAAAGGCCTAAGTTAGAGTGATGTACGATCAGTGTTCCTATCAGCTCCATCAACGGAGTTGCGTAGCTTCCCTCATACTTGGACAGGATGAGTGGGCTATCCGTTCCGGAGTGCGGTGTTGACATTAGCTGGTGCCCTTTGGGCTCCAAGTGTCTTCCTATGTAGCAAGAGCTGCAGTGTCGTTAGCGGCTCGTTACGTAACAGGATAGAGTGGTGCGGAGTCTAGCGGTGACGATAGCATTGCATAGCATAGCACAGCATAGCATAGCATAGTATGGTTTGGTTTATGGGGGTTTAACGTCCCAAAGCGACTCAGGCTATGAGAGACGCCGTAGTGAAGGGCTCCGGAAATTTCGACTAACTGGGGTTCTTTAACGTGCACTGACATCGCACAGCACACGGGCCTCTAGAATTTCGCCTTCATCGAAATTAGACCGCCGCGGCGGGATCGTACCCGCGTCTTTCGGGCCAGCAGCCGAGCGCAATAACCACTCTGCCACCACGGCGGCTTCATAGCATAGCATAGTATAGTATAGTATAGTATAGTATAGTATAGTATAGTATAGTATAGTATAGTATAGTATAGTATAGTATAGTATAGTATAGTATAGTATAGTATAGTATAATATAGTATAGTATAGTATAGTATAGTTTAGTATAGTATAGTATAGTATAGTATAGTATAGTATAGTATAGTATAGTATAGTATAGTATAGTATAGTATAGTATAGTATAGTATAGTATAGTATAGTATGGTATGGTATAGTATGGTAAGGTATGGTATGGTATAGTATAGTATAGTATAGTTAGTGTAGTGTGGTGTGGTGTGGTGTAGTGTAGTGTAGTATAGTGTAGTGTAGTATAGTATAGTATAGAGTGGTGCGTACTGTAGTAACCTTTAAAGGCTTGAGAAACTTGCTATGTAGGGAGGCTCTTCCTCCCAAGCTTTCTGTATTTTTGTCTCGGCTCCAAGCGAAAGCAGGTACAATGTCCGGTAACGGTGACGTTAACATAAAGTAAGGAATAAAAGACAAGAACAAGAAGGAAGTTGAAAGCAGAGAAGTATGGAGATTAATGCTGTGAGCGGCAATCTTAAAAAGAACAAAAGAAACAGAGAAACAATCCGGAATCATCAGCTGGAGGGAAAATGCGCCACACACGAAAATGCAACAGCTCGGTCAGCGAAGCAAAAGTCGCTGCTCTGCCTTCGCGCAGTATTTTGTTTTCTTTTTTCTCCAAGTTTCAGAATTGCAGGACTTAAGCAGCACAACTATTTTGGGCACTTCAGCTTCAGTTTCGGCTTTTTGCTGCACACTGTGTTATTTTTGCTCAAGAGAATATAAATATTCTTATAGGTGTGAAAGTTCGCACGAAGCTCTGCGATATGCCAGCGCAGTGTACATGTGACCAGCCACTCCTTAATAAAACATGCAAAATTTTTCTAATTGTGCGCTGTGGAACCTAGAGGGCTAAAGTTTTATGGATACACAGGGCAGAGAAGTAGTTTCTTTTATGGCATTTAAGAGAAGTTTTAGTAGTAATGGCTACTCAGGTAAGCTACATTCAATGACAACTTTTGGGTACTAAACTTCGCATGAGAGTCAAAATGAGTATGGAGCAGGGTTCACGGGCTTTAAGCGAAAGTGAGCACAGAAACAGCAATGGAAGAAACACATCAGGGTGATGATGAAGGTACATCGCTAAGTACGGGACAGGAGACAAACATGGAAGCACAAAACACGTTTGTCTCCTGTCCCGTACTTAGCGCTGTTCCTTCACCATGCAATACCAACTGGCCCGTCAACTCGCTCTTCGAAACACACATCAGCACTAACTTTTTAGTAATTGTCCATTCAGAAGCGGTACATACGTGTTTTCATTGACAACGGCCGGGAACAAATACACAAGTCATACGCGCTCCATATTACGCTTCAAAACTGTATTTCGCCCATAATGAAGACAAAAAAAAAAACTTATGCTTGCACGTAGATATAGCGCTTGCTTGGTTTCTTCCATTTTGTACGGCCATCAAAGTATATAATGTCCTTAAGCAAACATAACGTGTGAAAAAGAATTATCAGAACATCCATCCTCCCTCCCCCCTCCTTTTGTTCATTCTCTTGTACCTTTGAGCTTTATGTCAGTAAATACGTTAATCTTAAACAACATAAACTTCATTTTGGGAGTTAAATAAAGCCCGCATTCTTCTCTTACTAAATTTAGACTGACAACAACAAAGGAATCAAGACTGATTAATCTGAATTAGTTTGAATATCCAGACTTTGATATAACGCGAGCAGCAAAAAATATGTTACTTGAACGCCCCCCCCCCCCCGCAAAAAAAAAGAAGTTAAGCTGCTATAACAAATTTTTGAACTGTTTTTCACATTTCTTTTAAATCTAATTAGATTGATTAGGCATTACGCATTCAAGAAGTTTACATTTCAGAGTGGTGCAATTGGCCGCTATCATCTCTCTATAAAGTTGTCTGTTCTCTTATCTATCTAGAAACATTAGCTCTGTTCTATCAGCTCTCTACAGACTAGCTCTGTTCGTCGTGGTCACGATAGCGCCATTGACTGGAGGCAGTAAATCATATCATTGCCAGGATATTTTCTAGTTTTCTACCACGCAGGAAAGTAAAAAAAATCGAACCCGAAAAAGGTACGTGGACTGGTTTATTCTGATCACTGGCTACTTCATCAATGTTGAAATGATGGCATGCATTTTATCTCCTCTGCAGATAAAATATTCGTGATTCTTCGCAGAGGCAAATATAATCTGAAAAGACGCAGCTACACGACGACACAGTCTGGATAGTCGGCGCAGCGAAAAAAAAACTGGCGAAAAATGCGAACGAGTATCTCAATGCCCTTTCGACCGTCGTTCCCTGGAAGCTTATTTCATCGTTCCTTTCTGTAAATCCTTTCTCATGTCTCCAAAATATAGCAAAAGAAAATGCATTTCTTATCGTTTGCACTTTCTGCTTGCTTACGTTAACTTTTCCAAGAAAAAAAAAACTGCCCATGAAGAAAAGAGCAACGCTTGCAAAAAGACTGAGGAACACTACTTCCGGTTCGCCATTCCGGACATCATTAGCGAAGCAACTGGCTCTCTGCTCCTCTTTTTTTTTTGGCAGCTGAAGACACAAACCTGCTACCATCATCAACACCTTGCAAAGGATCCCCGAGAGATCCGGCAAAAAAAAAAAACGCAGTTTATACAGAAGAAAAGCCGTCGGTGAGAAAACAGACACACCGACAAAATCAAGAGCCAACAACGAAACTCGGTCACGGGCGCCGCCCGGCGTCGTCTCAGCGCGGATCATCGCTTCTCGAGACGGGAAGACACTCTCCAGCCCCCTCTGTTTTTCAACGCCTGGGCCCAGTCTTATCGATTCTTAAGCCATCTAATTAATCCGCAATGAAAGTTCGGCGAAGCCAGACGGGGCATTCATCGTTCTCGCCCGTTCGCAGTCGCCCGCCGTTTTAAAGCGCGATGCTCAAAAAAGGGCTGAAACGTTGCTTGCAATTCCTTATGCGCACCTCTTTGTTCGCACCGTCTTCTGCGCTTTCGATCGGCGGTGGTACTTTGGGTCTACTCCTATCGCTCAATAAAAGCTTTTATAGTTCTCTAAGCTTCAGTTGGTGTCAGCATATAAAGGCTTGTGTTTAGTCGGTGCAACTGCGATGGACTGTGGATCGCGTGCCATTCTTAGATGCGGACAGCTTTGTGCGTTCTTCCATTAGCTGACGCTAGCTGCAAATCGCGCAAGGTTGCAAGAATTTGGCAGAGAGGGAAGCATAGCTGCTATTTTCCTCGTTTACCTTGTGAAGGGGCGAAGTGACGACAGATAGTCGCAGATAACAACTGCACCGCGGCGGTCATCCTATTTTGCTACCGACGTTATTCGCAATGATTACGCAACATTTTGCTCACGCCGTCTTGACAAATTCTGCAAAGCAGTACCCAGTCATTTTTTTACAGTAAACTATTAGACTTTGAGTGACAAAAAAAAAGATCACCAAAATCAACAAGGGTCAAGGGAGCACCTCACTCCGCGAGCCAACGTTTCGACAAGAGGACGTGCCTTCGTCTGGATAAGTGTGGTCATAATGGGCACCGTGATGACCGGCCGTCTTGTCAAAGCGTTTGTTAGCGTTTTGAGGCTTGCCCTCGACCCTTGATCATTTTTCTTTGCGTGGTCAAGTAACCCGCCTTCCTGCCTTTTCTCTACCGAGAAAGACACCAATGTATAATTATCCAATGATAGTGTCCTTAAAGAATTAAAAAGAAAAAAAATGGGCCTGAGTAGGAGAAGTAATGCGGGCAATAAATCATGGTCTGTAGCACAAAGGGGTAAATTCAAAGAAGGAGCTAGCCGGAGTGGCAGTAGGCAAAGTCAAGTCAGAAGAGGAAATTAGAAAAAATTGTTGAGGCAGGATGGCAATCGCTGGCACAGGATAGAGCCGCCTGCAGATCGACGGGAGAGGCATTTCATCTTCAGCGAACGTATCCTGGCTGGTGATAATGATTAAGTTAGTTGATTTTACCTCTTGGGGCTCACAAATCGTTGCTTCGGGTACAGAATACTTTCACCGATTATAAATTTCTCTAACTTTCATTCAGTTTGGTTACACGTACATGATACGGAACGAATTATGCCGTTGCCAGGAAAGCTCGAGAGCGGCTCCCACTGTTTTCACATAGAGTGCAGAAGTTTTAACTCGGAACGCATATGAGCCTTGAAGAATCCTTTCATCTAATTCGTCATTGACTGCACCGTCGCCCATGAAGGGTAGAATCTAGTCAATAGATTACTGGTTTATTGTATTCGTACTGAAGGATTTGGCGAGAGGGGGAAATGTAACAAGTTTTAAGCATAGAGTTTTATCGACTTTGAACTAACCTACGCACAAGCAGCAGTGGGCCCGATGCATCTGAGTTATGCAGTCTTTCTTCAAGCAGGGCTCAATTATTCTTCTACTGAACCATTTACCAGCCAGAAAATCAATCTTTACGGCGGAAGTAAGTACGACCAAATTAACCCTTCTTGGTCTCTCACGTACAGATGAGAAGACAGGTTTTGTAAGTCGTGCCTCATCTCTCAACGTTTCCGATTAAGTTCTATTTCTGTGACATCCTCCCAATTGGCTGAATTAGACTATAGGCACTTTGTTTTCATATCAAGCAAAATGAATGACTCATTTGTGCGAGCACTTGATTTGTTACATCCATCCATATCACAGTGCAAGCATTTTTCAGCTTTACCATGATAAAAAAAAACGGTGTATTTCTGATCAACATGTAAAAGCGTACCGTATTAAATACACATAAGCCTTCTTCGGGCGTCATCGAATTCAGTAAAAAAAAAATTGCTGCGGGGATATTTATGGCTGTGTATGGAAAGTGGGACACGTTTCAAGGGACTCAAGTACCGTGACAAATTAAACCTAGTGAGCTACAAGATCTTAACCAGAACGAAAATTTGTATTCAGTTCAACCACACTCTTTTGTTAGATGCGGCAAAACAAGAGAAGGAAATGCGCTCAGATAGTGTAAACTTCCAAAGCAATTTGTTTTATGTCGTGACAAGCACGCCTTCAAAATCTTTTAAAGGATTAAATACATTTTGCTGTTTTCAGTTCTTCGGGGTCATATTATTCTGGTTTTCTAGCACCAGAAAAAAAAAACAGAATTGCAGGAATAGAGCGGACAACGCCGTTCTTTTCACTTTTCTTTTGTTGTTTGCCATCATTCTATTCTGTAACGCAAAAAAAAAATAGAAAGACTTGGTTTTGCTTCCTTTCAGCGACATTTTCTGTCCTACAAGAAAGGGCGCATTATATTTACTGTTTTTTAAAATCTCCATTGTACTCCGGATTTTCAAAGCCTACTTAAAATTCACCACTTGGCCCCAAAGGGTCATTTCTAATTAGTTCCCCCATGTTATCTTAAAAGACATAAAACGAACAATACGCTCGAACACTCAACTGAGGAAACCAGGTTAAACGCACAGTTTTCGGAGCGGGATTAGAGAGATTTGTTTTTACGCTTTAATCCCATTATTGCAAGATTTTCTCCCGTCTTGCTGCTACCATCTTTTTGCAGATTCTTGCCGGTGCCGCAGTTGTACTGGTTTCTTGCTTCAAGAATACACATACAAAAGGCTTCGCTCTTTCTGTGTCCTTCGTCCTCCAGTGCAGTGAGGACGCGGTCTTTTTTGTGTGGCTTTATGTTGGATACAAGACACACATTATTCTGTCAGGCTTGGTGCAGCGCTGTTTCGTTTCTTTTAATCATTATTTTATCTTCACCGGAGGGTGACACATAAAGAGGCCGAGGACGACGTGAATTGGGGTCCAAGCGGCAACTAAATATCCCCGAGGTTTACAGGAACCAGATACGCGACTGGTTTCCGTGGCTCGCCTTGCTTCGGTTCAGCGCTGTTACTTGTAATGACCCCCCCCCCCCCCCCGCCCCCCCTTGCTCTCATTCCGATGTCCAGCTCCGGCTCGCTGGTAAAGTAAAATAAAGAAGCTGCGCTATCTTTGTCGGTGACGTATGCTTCTTTTCCCGACTTTATTAAGCTCAGCGTTTCGATCTTTTCGGGAGGCGAATTTCGACCGTGACTCAGGACGTGGGGCCCATGCCGCAGGCGACGTCTGGTGGGATGGCAGCGAAAGTGCAGCCATTGTGTGCTCTGCGGTAAAACAACTAAAGGGCACTGTATGAAGAAGCTGTGGAGAAAGTTACTGCGTACAAAAATAAAAAAAAAACAGAACTGCCCGCTGGAAGCTACTTATTACACGTTGCATTTTGCTCTTTCTGGCTTCGCACCGAACGGGGAAAAGCTAATAGCTGAAGCGAAGCAACAGTGGGCAAAGTAATTTTCAATCTGAAAGTTCGCCTGGGAAAGTAACTTTCGGCTATGACCGCTCTTGTAGCTTAACCAGAAATGAGGGCACTGTGTTCTGTCAGTGAGTGAAAGCCTAGTTCATATGGTTTAGTCATTCATAGCGACTGCGGTCACATTTGTCTAGCTTTTTTTGCGGTTCCGACTCAAACTCGGTAACCATCAAACCATTGAGGGACGTCCCCAGACCATTACTGAGATGTATACGCTTTTGATAGCTAACGGATGTGTGCGCCGGCTCTGATGTTAGTGCGCATTCCTAGGTATATTGCGGAGATATCTCTCGCCAGTAATTGAGAAATTCTTGTCTTTCATCATAAGCAGCAGCATTACATGGTCCTTCCTGTATCCTAAGCCCGCTAATAATGCCGATGTTTTGGTCTGTGTGTACATTTCTTACGTTTATAACCAGTACATTGCCTTATGTGTGGCATGTTCAAGGTCTGTATATTAGATGAGCTACCCTCTACGGCATGTTTTAGCAAACGCGCGAAGCCCGGTTTTGTGGCTTGCTGTATCTGTATAGTATTCATGTGATCTGAAATGTACGTGGTTAGCAGCTTTTTTTTTTTGTAACGCAACGCAGTATTAAGGATCAAAATATCAGTTTATGTTGCACACACATTTTTTTTCTGGAATAGTTAATGTATACAAAAATGAGACTGCCTTCCAACAACGGCTAGACGCACTTTCCAATCTTTTACCAATAGTGTCGTCCTGCTTGTCATACAACGTTTTTCTTTCGCATCACGACATATGCTTTTCAAACTTATGCGACCTCCGATTTTCTTCCGCGTTAAAACAGGAGTTTAAACAGGGATGCAACCATGCATTTAGAATTGTATTGCAAAAGAGTGCGCAAAGCAACCTAATTTTGAGAGGCACTTAACAAGTTCGTGAAGTTATATAAACAGAAGGCTGGCTTTCACGCCCCTTTTATAGTGCTGCCGTTTGTCCACTCGATTTCGCTACAAGGGTCCCCCTAAACGGAGGACTTTTATGAATTAATTTGTTTGTACGACACCCGAAAGCTCCTTGCTCAAATAACTGATTATTCGACTGTGGCACAAAGAAACAGAACAGAACAATTTGAAACCTAATTTTTTCCATATGGTAACCTCGTTTTCTCGTGGCAGACAGCGCCTGCGAAATATGACGCCGGGGACGCGTATTGACGCGTATTATAGTTAGTACAGTGAGTCTATCCAACTCTAAGGACACAACGACAGTCGCGTCACCTAGGTGGCATGAAATGACAGTAATGAGCGTGATATAACCGCGATTCATAGATTTTATTATGGCTGCGTGCACTAAGGGTGCTTTAAAATATATAATTAAAATAATTCAGGTGATCCTTAAGCATGAAAAAAAATCGTAGAAACACGGGGGCAAAACGAACACAATGGCACAACACGCTGCTTAGCAACTCGTTTTTGTTTCGCCAGGAACAAAATATATAAAGCTGGAAAAACATCAAAACAAAACACAAAAATTATATAAAAAACGGTATAGAAGGTGTAATCAATGCAGGTGCTTCGCACAAGCCAAAATGAGAGATAACGTATTTCTTTGTCAACTAGTTTGTCTGGTGGATTCTCGACCCAGCTGTGGCCTCTCCGCTGGATTATTAGCGCCTCGAAGGCTTCTCTTGCTGTTTTGGTTTTGTATTTCTTAAGGACGCGCGTGCTGTCCAGGAAAGGCGTCGTTTCCTTTAAAGGAAAGGGAATTCTTGCAATCTACGGCTAGATTACCTTCAGTGCCCGTTAGTAGCAATCTGGCGTGCCGTATAGTTAGTACCGTGTTTCTGCGCGGTTTTTCCTTCTTAAGAAAGATGTACCAATTTCCCCAAGTCTCCGCCTTAGCACAGTGCAGGTGATCTCTCTAACAGATGCCAGCAAATGCCTTTGCCAGCAGCAGTGTTGCGATGGCAGCACTGCTACAATCATAGCGTTGGCGTCGGTTGTGAGATTTCTTTTTGAGAACATTTTAAAAATATCACCAAGCAGCTTTATAAACAGTAAAACCCAGTCAAATTTATTTAAAAGGCGAAACGTACGCCTCTTTGGGTGGAAGTGAACAAAAACAACTATCTGCATGACGATGGGGCACTGTCACAAACTACATTCCATTCACTCCAGGCGTCTGCTATGCTACACGCAAAGAGGGGACACAGCGTTGTGCTCCCAACTACTCAGACCTGCCCCGCCGCGGTGGCTCAGTGGTTAGGGCGCTCGACTACTGATCCGGAGTTCCCGGGTTCGAACCCGACCGCGGCGGCTGCGTTTTTATGGAGGAAAAACGCCAAGGCGCCCGTGTGCTGTGCGATGTCAGTGCACGTTAAAGATCCCCAGGTGGTCGAAATTATTCCGGAGCCCTCCACTACGGCACCTATTCTTCCTTTCTTCTTTCACTCCCTCCTTTATCCCTTCCCTTACGGCGCGGTTCAGGTGTCCAAAGATATATGAGACAGATACTGCGCCATTTCCTTTCCCCCAAAAAACCAATTATATACCAATTATATATGCCTCTTTGGGTTGAAGTGAACAAAAACAACTATCTGCATGACGATGGGGCACTGTCACAAACTGCATTCCATTCACTCCAGGCTTCTGCTATGCTACACGCAAAGAGGGGACACAGCGTTGTGCTCCCAACTACTCAGACCTGACTTTCTTCGCCAAATTAAAATATAAATTGCTGCCTAGACCGCTACTTCTGCTCTCATTATTGCCACTATATGGTGAAATCTGCCAGCATATGCCATTAATTTGACACGCGCCTGTCCCTTAAGTGCCCTATGAGAACACGAACATTTCTCACCGAATGGTGTATACATTCTTGTGGACACAATGACCTCGTAACTGCTGAAATGATTCGTTAAACAAAGAAGTCTGCTCGGAAAAAAATAAACAAGCTGTGATCTGGGGCGTTCTGTGCCGGAATCGGAGCCCCAAGAAGGCAAGTGTACGTATCCGAGAAGCGACCTAAGTAGGCGAACAGAGAATGGAGACGACATGGACATCAGTGAGGACGACGCATTAGTTCGATTAGTGTTCCGACGCATCGCGAGTAGGTCACTAGAAACGACTCCATTAACCAGATGAGCTGTGCTCACCGAGTGCAAAGGGTGCTCCCGATGCCTGCTCCCACGCCGTTTAACCCGGCCGGTGATTCAGCGACATCGAAGAATGGCGCAGGTCGCATTGGAGAGGAATAAAAAAAAAATACATGAACGGAAAGAGAGCAAGAAAGGTGTCTCTATACCTTTTTTCGTTTTAAACTTTTACGGCTCAATGGCACCCATTAGCGGAAACACGGCTGTTCACAGAATTTCACCCGAGACAGCGCGAGAACTCCTGTCCTGAGTTCATTTTCTCGTTCTGGTTAAATTGTAGCATGGTAGGCAGGGTGCAAAAGCCTTTGCTGTTGAACTCGAGTGTAGTGATACAATGCGTAGAGAATGTGTAGTACCTCTGAGTAGTGCGACACACCATTTCGACCGCTAGTAATAAGACGTAAAACTTAGAAGGTTATGATTGGTTGGGAGTGCGCTTGAACAGATGCATGGCATTATTGATCGGTAGCGTTTCGGGATGGGGCAGAGTGCTTCGCAGCATTGATTCTGGATGCTGATTTTAGTAAGACGCAATTTTTGAGCAGAGCTTCCTCGTGGGGCTTTTATTAGTCTTTCGTGATAGAGTTTTAGTTAAAAAAAATATCCGGACAGCTCCAGACAAGAACACCTTAAGCAGATAATATTAGGACACATTAAACGCTTGAAATTCGCGCTAGAAATAATTTCGGTTTTTATTTTCCCTATATTTTATTTAACAGTTCACGAAGTCTTACACAGTGACACATGTCACCTTCGTGCCTTCAGGTTTGAGCACAGCGCCCTCTGGCACGCGGCGATACGCATACAAATCGCACCCGCAGAATATTTACGTCATGAGGGCACTTTATTAACACACCGGGTGAGAGCTTTTTCGAGCGTTTCACACCTGACAAAAGCCAAGCTCGTGACTGGGGCATGCCTGTACCCTTTACAGAACCGGTGTGTTCGCGCTGCTACTTAGATTCGTCCCCAGAACCTTCCGGATACGAAACAGATGCTCGACTACAGTGTTTCGTTCCAGAAGTTGCTGGCAAAGGCTTCCGCAAGTGCGCTAGTTTCATGAGCTCTCGAGCCAACTGCGCAATTCTGGACGCTGCCGCCTCAGTCTCGTATGTTCAACTCCAGTGCAGGAACTTGCGAGAGGGTCGCGCACTAGTAGACTCCACTGAACCCCAGATGCAGGAGGAGGATTTTCTCTGGGTTGCGAACTGAAGAGCCGATTTTTTTCCCTAGCAAGGCGCGAGGGCTTTACTTACTAGGCCACTAAAGTAAACCTTAAAACGTGAATGCAGAGATGGAGCCGTTGAGAGAAAGGACGCGCGGAAAAGGAATTTGGAAGAGAGAACAAGCAAGAGAAGGAAAGAAGGAAGTGAAGAATCAAAAGCACGATGGACTCAGTGCCACGAATGAAAAAGATGTTTGTCATCGAGCTTGACACCCCCCCCCCCCCCCCCAAGAAAAAAAAAAGAATCCTCCATGTTGAAGCAATTCTTTTTCATCGCCTGTTCGTGGCATGTTGATCACTGGACTACCAGGGCTATGTTCGCATTTCCTCGAGTTACGTGAGGCTTAGCTTGAAGCTCTGTAAGTTGAAGCTCATTTGGCAGAGGTTCTGTCACTAGCTCCTGCTTTGTAATATAATAATTTTATGTTACAACTGCAGACAGCGCTTGTCACTTCCTTCGATTTTATTCGGCTTTATTACTAATTCTCAGAAAAACTGTTGGCCCCCGCCTGATTTTATGGGGCATCCTCACTACTGTTTAATGGCTGTCGCGACCTGCGCATTACAGCTTAAAGAACGCATGCGTTGATTGGTTTGACGCGAAGTGCACATGCTGGGGTGAGGACAGATGGAAAATTGTTGGTCAGGGCTGGGAAAGAATTTCAGGATAATTTGTTACTAGGTATTTGTCTCTCCCATGCGTCCCTCAATTTGAAAAGTGCTAACATTCTCTTTAGAATTTAAACTGGGATGATTATACCTTGCGTAAAGCAAAGTTTGCCTCACATACAGCCCTCAGATTTTCTTAATGGACATTGGGACACATCTTTAGACTCCGCTTCCATAACTCCTTTACTTTTTTTGTTTTCATATCTTGCATTTATAATAACGCATGTTTTCTAGAAGACCAGCGATAAAGTGAGATTAGATTGCAGTGAAGCCCCAGAAAAATGGCGAGGTCGAAATTTTTTACCCGAATCAAATACAGGGAGTGCTGTGCAGTTCCTAATTTTGTGCCTCGTGCATGTTCTTTCTACTTGAGAAGAAGCCGATTCTGTTGGCGCCGACCTCTCACTGCACATAATTAGATATATGTAGTACACAGGCACGCCGTCGTCAATACAATCATTACCAATGGCTCCCGTATGTAATGAAGTGCGATAGGTTTCGCCGTGCGACACGCGCCTGCAAATGCACGGCTGCTGTCGGCCTGAAAATTCTGAGCTCAGAAGTCTGAAAGCTTGCAGAACAGAGGCAGCGGAAGCACTTCGATTTCTTGTTATTGTGGCAATCTTTTCACTGAATCGTTTGAAATTCAAAACACCATCGATCGCAAATGGAAAGAGCCCGCCAAGAGGCGAAGCCAGGAGAGTGCCACCCATACACGATAGCTTCCTACACTCTCGTAGTTCCTTCCACTTCTCCACCACTGTGCTGGTACTTTCTCAGATCTTGCGCACTTCTTCGTCGCCCGAGTGTAACAGCCCCGGAGCAAAAGGAAATCCCATGAAACGTAACGGAGAGAAATGTAGAATATGAACGAAATATAGAAAAGAATCGATACAAAGGCCAGGGAGCAAGACACAGGGTATTGTTAAAGGCGAGGACGGTGGATCCCGAGCACGATTGCAAAGGGGGGCAAGTGCCAGTTGCAGCGCCGCACTGGGAGCAGTAAAGCAAAACTGCCGGTAGAGAGCGCGCGAAACGAAAATTGAAGACGGGGCGAAGATGTCTCCTTCCGCCGTCTTCTCCTTTACGCCGGCGGTCATTATGCCTGCCAGGATAATGAGATTTCCGCCACGCGTGCCCTCTCTCGTTATTTTTTTTTCGTTTTCCTGCGCCATGTATACGAGCGGCACATCTACGATCAGCAGAGAGAAATAAACGCGAGGAATTTATTACAATGAGGAACATGCGGCTCGTATTTACGTTGCGCGCACAGTGTGTGCTGCAGTTTTTTTTTATTGGACCAGCCATTTTTCATTTGTGTATTTTGCAGCCTTACATCGGCGTATTACGTGGTCATAGGCAGCTCCTAATATTATGCCCAATTCGTGTAACTTTTGTGTTGAGGGCTCTAACGTTGTGTTGTGAACGATAAACTTATCACTGGTTTGGCGTTAAGTTTCCATAAAGACAGGCACGTTTTTACGTCTCAAAATTCTCAAGTGAACGAACCGTGGTCAGCAGCAGACGCCATAGCCGCTAATCTACCTCGATGGTTGGCTGATACATTCTCTTATGGCTATTTGTAAATATGCAGCCTCTTATAAGTATTTTTAAATAATAGTTGGTATCCAGTATATTGCAATCAAAAGCTGTAAGGGTGATTTTACATGTGTTTCAACATGCATCCTCGTTTTGGTGCAGCTTCTTTTACAACTTAAAAAGATCATGATCGTTCGATTACAGCTACCCCGAGGGCACTGGACTGAATCCTTTCTTTTAACATTTCTTAAGATAATTGGCTGCTACGACGAAGTTTACTCCTCATAGACTGAACTTCAGGTAACTAATTTTACCTTTCTACTGATGTACCTGGTTCGCTCTTTATATCAGGCAAAGTAACCTTGCTTTTGTTATGAGCGTCATCTTAGATCGCGGGTTTGATACACAAATCCTAAGTTCTCCTAGCAAGCCTGCTGCCTCTCAGAATTCAGTTCGCATAAAATGAAGCGCTTGGGCAGATTGAGGAACAAAGAACTGTACTGGCGCAAGGCTGTATGTGAGCCAGAAGTTTTATTGCCTGAGCAAAAGCCATTCAATGGCCCCTAGTTTTCGTATGTCGCTCCTTCTATAATTTTGCAATGTAAATCAACATTAGATCTCTCTGCATATCTTCATAGACGAACTACCCGCCTACATTTTTTTTTCGTTTTGTTCGTTCTTAATAGTCCTCTTCGAAACAGATCAAAGCGAACAGATCTTCTTTGACGTAGAAGAAAAAAAGAAGAAAAAAAAGGGGTATGAAAGCACACCTCCGAAAGCAGTTGTCGATGTCTATATATTTGGCGTCGGTCACAGAAAGAGAATGAGAGCCGATATCATTGCTACGGCACGATCAAAAATGCGCATTTTGATGGCGTCGAAGACGATGCCTACGTCAGCTCCTTGTTGGCGCCCGGCGCACTGCCTAACTGAATCGAATACGCGTGGGTAGCCTCCCCGCTGTCGCTTCATATCGCTGTCTTGACCTGCTCCGTCAGCGACTCGCCTGCTCTTCGGAAATGCGACTTCGATCGGATTTCGCGAGGCAGGCCACACGTACCGCCTCCGGGTCTAAGCGCCTGGTCTGAGTTTTAATAAACGGAACGGTGGTAATAGTTAGCATAAGGCTTTTTCTTTTCTTTTTCGCTTAAATGTTGATGAGTGTTGGGGCGCACCTGCGGAAACCTTTGTCCAGTATCTAATTAATTACAGGAAACTGCGGAGAGTGCGCCATTTCATTTCTGCAACAACCAATTTTCAATTTTCAACATACTGTGAAATTTTCTGTAAAATCAAAGGAGGAAAAAAAAACGTCCGAATTGCCCCGATCTGAGACGAGAAAGTAAACGCCAACATGGTGGTCAGAAAGAAGCTATTTTCAGTGTAACATCAGTGGAGCGCGGCAGAAGAACAACAGAAAAGAGAAACGAATGCGCCAAATGGAAGACGATATAATTACTCTGGCTTACGTTTCAAAATAGTGATGCTTAGTGCCGTCATTGCGCACCCGTAGACTTCAGTTACACGTAAAGACCCGTAACTTTACTAAAGCCGTGCATTAAGCAAGATATAATATGCATAGCAAAGGTATAGAAGCTACTGATTCATACCAAGGGCTTTATTGAAGTCTTCTTTTTCCGCGATGTAAGTGCCTGGAGCAAGCCGTATATTGTACCAAAACTGTTTCATTGAGGCGATACTTATTTGCCTTGGTGGCTTGACAAGAGGCCGAGCGCGGTGAGCATCGAGTTTGTATTGTCGCTGTTCTGCGCCCTTCCTTCATTATCATCAGCTGCGCGAATTACAGCTCTTTTCTCCCATTAGTCTACGCTAAGGGCAGCTAGAAGACTGCCCGAGGCCAGCCTCTGCACTCTTTACTTCCAATTGAATCAAGCCCTTTATTGAATATTCCTTTGTACATAACACAAACCTAGCTAAACTTACAGGCAGAAGGCAACTGACGGCTTAAAATAGCAATTCCTGAATGCAAGCCAGCAAGCCATTCAAAGCAGGAAAACAAAGCGGCCTTTTCGCATAAAAACTGACGTACAAGCAAAGCATAAATAAATGGCAGTAAATAAATAGCAACAAGGACAGGTATCGAACTCCCATAGCAGCAACAGTCACTGCAGGAATATGCTGGTCCACGCGTTTTTTCTTTTGTAATCCTCGACCCCTTGTATAAACTGATGAACATCGTCAGCTCCCACGTGTCCAAGCCCTTTAAACACCGTCTACTAAAGAACCAACCACTTAACGCAGACGTTAATGACTCTGGGTGCCCCAGAGGTCATCACTACAAAATGGAAATCCTGCGTGCATGCTTAAAAAAAAAACAACTTCCTACATTTATCTCCGACCTCCACAACCTCACCGCGTCACGTACGGGGCGAGATGGGAGATAAGCATTTCGTTCTGGCTGACCCTATTTGCAACGCCCAATGAGCACACCAACGGGACTCGTTACAATCATTCATGCCCGCGGTGCTATCGCGTTTCTCGCCAACGCATCTTAGGAGAATAATTCGCCAACGGAGGAAACTGAAGACGCCTCACCGCCTCCTCTCGCAACTCAAGCTCGCATCAGCTCATAGCCGAGCGCTGTTTAAAGCGAAGTGCTGCAAAATAACTCACTTCCGATATCTGAAGCTGCGTTTCCTTTGTTTCGTTAATGTATATATTTCAAGCTTCAAGTTAAGAAACGCTTCATTTGGTAGCGATTTATTTCGAGTCGACGCTTCGTACAGAACTTGGCCTTTTTCAATACTGCTTTTTCAACTGGCCATATACACACAGTTGAACCTCGTTATAACGAAGATGAAAGGGCCCGGCGGCTACTTCGTTATAGAGCGTGTTGACTGAGCTTCTAAGGAAAATTGTCATTTTTTCATTATATCCATTATTTTGTCGCAAACCATTTCGTTATAAAGGGGTTTCGATTGTGATATCACCTTACTTGACATTCGGAGGATCAATTATTGCCGCCGTGCATGCTACTTTCTATGATTTCACATTCGCATTCCCCTTTTATATACCCTAACGGACTGTGACAGAACTTTGCGACTCGCAAAATGCAAAGTAAAATGCTACAGCAGGTTAAAAATTGCGCTGTTCGAACCCATTGTGCGCTGGATTACACGCACAGGGGCTCTTTTCCAGCACCGGCGGCTATATATTTGCTTTGTCGTACTCTACAAAAGAAACGCGCCGGGGAACAAATTTAATCCTTTGACCTGAGGCACTAGTTTGAGAACAAAACAGCGGCGCCTGTAGAACGATTCGAAGCCAAAAATAGCTCCATCAGCCCGCCTTACGCAAGCTGTTGAAACAACAGAGGACGCATCGCCGTTATTAGGCACCCTTCCGCCGCAGCGTGGTGTGTGAAAGGCGGAGTTCCAGTCAGCGTCTGCCAACATCGTCAGTTCAGCAAAACGAGGCGGCTTCAAGCGATACGAGCACAGTTTCAGCGCGCCGCGCCAAAGGCCTGCAAAACAAGACATCCGGTTTGCCCTCGTTGCATCGATTTTTCGCACTCGTCTTCGAAGTGCTCCAGAAACGGCAGCAAGCCAGAAAAGAGCGCGTGAATGGAGCGAAAAAGTCGCGGTTGCCTCCTGAGGTGCGCTTTAATGTTGCCAGTTCGGAATAGCAGGGATTTGAATGCTCTGCACGAACCCATACAAGCTACACAGGCTCTCAGAGAGCACACGAATGGCTATATACACTTCCGGCTTCGTGATTACAAGGGAGCGGAGTGGCAATATGAGCGAGAAGAGCCCAGGCTGCTTCCTGGCTGAGGGAGAGGGAAACATGGACGGAGTCTTTCGTTGCCCGTAGTGTTTCTATGTCCCAAACGCTGCCTCTCTCTAATAACAGCTCCGCCGGTGCGCTGGAAGAAACTTCGGCTTGCCGACAGGCCTATTTACAAAATTCGGTCGGTACCGCGCTCGAGTTCAGCGTCAGCAGTGACAGCGAAGCTGTCAAGAACAGCTGCCCATTTTAAACCCATGCCAGCAAACTGGCGAGACAATTTTGGTTGGAAGTTACACCGGTTTAATTTCTTAGTGTTTATATGTTGTTTTTGTGCCTGTGCTTCCACAGTTATTATTGTTTACGCTTTTAGACGAACATTTATTAGGCTTAACTTCTTACGTGACTTGCATGTATTGAAATCCTCTTTATGTTACTAGCCGTATTCACATCTGTGAAATGCAAGATCGATATGGTGCTGGCAACCATTTCTAAACACGGTTGCCGGCGCACCACAGCCAGCGCAGCTCGTTATCAGAGAATTGTGCCTCATCGTGATGGCTTTTCTTGCCTTATTACTATGTGCACACTCATGAGCGACTTCTTATCTTTTCAGGTAGAAATGAGCTGACCAATAGCGGCAGTTTGCTTTCAGTGGCGCCAGAGAAACCATATTATCCTGACACAAGACAAGCCATAAACCATGGGGAACAAATAAAAAAAAGGACAATTAGGATCAAAGAGTGTTTCAATGGTTCGTCAAGTGCACAAGCTACACGTCGAAGTGGCAGGAGTACTGAATTGTACTCCATAAACGAGCTTGCCAGCAATGTATCCGACTAGGTTTTGCTTCATTGTGTTGCGGGTGGCGCAAAGTTTATAAGCCAACTTACGGACCCATTGGAAAAAGTAGGAATGTGAACTCCTAGGGAAACTTTCAAAGAGCAATTTGATACATAAAGCTTTATACTCGTATGTGTGGTTTTTAGTGCGGTATTAACTGTCTTTTTTGCTTGTACTGTGTGGATTCAGAAGATTTTGTTGTTTTATTTCATGTATAGCACCATTTGGCGTCGTGCTGGAGGTGGTAAAGTATTAGTTGGTCTGACTAGTAGCTGCTGTGTTTGAGATCCAAATTCTTCTACAAGCCCTTGTTATTCTTATTCCCATTCTCTTTCAGTTGTGAGACACTCAGCTGCAGCGTTAATGTATTGTAATGCACAAAGGTGATCACCACATGTGTACCTGCACCAGACTGTAGCGCTGTCGCAAATGAAAAAAAATCGGGTCCAGTTACATGCATTTCTTTATTCCTTTCCGTGTTGCTTTCTCAGTTAGAACTGCCGACTCATGTTCACTAAACGAAAGAATGCCAAAGAACAGTGTAATGCGGATTGAAACTTAGGGAACGATAGCAAGGCTGACAAGGTCCTTACAGAAAAATTATTTAGACAATCTGTAGACTATGCATTGACTTCTGTCTCTAAAGTCTACAAATCGTACAGACAGTCTGCAGACAATCTATATATTTATGGCCATACTCTTGAAGATTTTTCTATAGACAGCCTATAGACTATGAATATACAAAAGAAAATATCTAAAAGAAGGCACTAGAGTTTATAAGAAGCCTATGGAGAGTCTATAGACCATTTTTATAAGAGGGCGACAAGTACTGAGTGAGCAGTTTCAAAGGTGCTAACTTCACAACCATGCAACCTGAAAATCATGAAATGAAGTTTTTCTGTCAATGAATAAATTTAAAAATACATTCGCAGTTCAAAAAGTTAACGTGCCTAAGCACAAAAAATACATGATTTCATCAGATTGCAAAATAGGAGAAACAAAAAAGAAATATTCCCCATTACAGCCGATAGATACGCACTTACAGCGTTTGTCAAGCTGGAGCTGTCGCATCTGAACACCAGGGGCAGGTTCAAAAAGCAAGATCACCTACGCAGTTCTCCATTAGAATGACTACACATTCGCGTGAGTGCTTCTATCGAGAGCCGAAATCAGAAAGAGCCGCAGAGCGGAACACTGCTGGTGACATGTGTCATTTATGCAAATTTGTTGCCCCATAGCCGATACAAAGTTACTCCGTAGGATAGAGCAGGCACCGACAGAAAACGAGATATCAGGACACTTGGTATAGAAATGCGCTGTACATTGAAATGTCACCTATTCACAACGAAACAGACTTGTGAACGGTGAAGGCCCGGCACCGTTTTGTCACAAGGCCTTACAACCAAGGCAGATGCCTACACCTAGAAGACACAGAACAGCATTCGCAACTTTTTTAAAAACAAACGTTTAGTTCTCACAAATTCGATTTTCGTACAAATTCTCACGTTTATTTTGAAGCGTGACGTTTTTTAGGCGGCGTTGGCGAAGCATTGGGAAAGCTGTCGCAGTTGCCCCATCACTATCCATCCGCTAATAATTATTCGTGAAGAACACGCCATTGTGCTCGCATAGGCTGGAATGGGAGTTCGTGAATGCACGAGTCCTGTTCCTGAAGAAGCAGGAGCGCACGCGTCGAAGTGTGACGTCACCGCTAAAATTTCCTCGCGGGGGAAACGATGGCGACACGAACAGAACACAATGGGTGCCGGTACCCGCTGTTATAAAACACAGCCCTTTCACGTCTCCTCTTGCTCTGTACTTAAGTGTTGAAGAAACTGTTTTTTTTCTGAGGCTCCTATACGTGTACGATCAGTTCACTTATGCTTGAACAGCAGAGATAGAGAGAGAGAAGAGACTTTATTGGTGTGTGAAGCTGAAATTTGGTCGAGTTGGTATGCATTCATTGTAGGGGAACAGCGCAACGACAGCGGGACATAGACCAGACAAGCGCTGACTAACAAATAATATTGAAGGATGGAAAAGAAGATATTTATAGCGAAAGCTAACAATCAAACAGATATAAAAATCAGATTTGAAAACGCACCAAAAAAGTGGTATCTATGTCAAGTGGGAGGCAAGATATATTATTTCCTTGTCATTTAGTAGTTCGTGTGATTGTTCTCTCTGGCTGATAAGGCGGCTTAAACATCTGTATTTCTTGTACAATTCAATTTATTGATAGGTAGTCTAGAGGGGCGTCGGAAGGCTGGCGCAAATTCTCTCTTTGGCACACCACCGCAGACCATTGGCATTTGGGCAGACACACTTCAGCCTCAAGAATAAGCATGTCTTGAAAATGGCTCACATCGCTTGAATCGCTGGTATTCCAAAAATTTTAACTCATCAGCAGCCGAAATGGGGGCTCGCAATGGCAAGGAAGACGTCCTGATTTTAAAACTGGTCGGACGCTTTCATATCGCTATAAGGGTTTAATTTTTCCTCCTATATGTCAATTTTCTTTCATTGCTTTCGCTCACTCATACTACATTTCATTACTGTGGAGACGCCGGAATCATTCCTTGCAATTTTTTCGATACGTTCAAATATTATTAGTCAATTAATAATGATTTACTAATAATAATTGTCTGCTTTAATGGCAGCGATGTAATCACAGCGTCTTTACTGTAGTACACTGTCAGTGTGAGCGCCCCCTGCAACGTGTCCAAGGTTGATATGTGGTGCACACATTTTTGTTCAATTTTTTTTACTTTCGTGCGTATAGCGTTCAAAATGCAGCCCCTGCTTGCCTCCGCCCGTGACTCCTTGGGAAGAAGCCCAACACACGCAATTGTTTTGGATGAAGAGAAAAAAGAGGAAGAACAGCCTTTGCATTAGGGCCACCCGACAGCCAAGGTGCTGCTCAATTTGCCCTTTGCTAAGCTAGACCCACCATTTGCAGAAAGCGTCTACATAGGTATTATGCCGTGGCTGTTGGCACGCAACTAAGCAGTTGTAACGAGCGCATAGGCGGATGGGGTTACACTCCCAGCCATTCTGTTTCGTTACCTTTCATTGCCACTCTTTATCTTTCAAACTCAAATTCATTTTGGCGCAGTAACGGCAAGAAATATCCCACTGAGTAGCACAATAAAAGAGCTAATATTCACTGAACTACGCTTTTAGTCCAGCTGCACATACAACTTGACAAGATTGGAGTGTGTCACACCAGATGAGATCGTCGAGGGCCGAGAGTAACAGCACGTGGAGTGCAGAAAATAAAGAAACAGAAAAACACCCCGAGTATACGTATATCACCCTCGCAGCACGACCAAAACTCATATAAATACACCCTCATTTCCTGATCATTTTTTTTGCGAAGCGATAGAAGGAAGAATGTCGTGGGATTGACGTTACTTTGATACGCGTCCCGGACATGCTCGCATTAGGTGGTGTCCAGATTTCGGCCGTCGCAAAACGTGAGACGGACAGTGAGAAACGAACGACAGCCTTGCACTGCAGAACGCTTCTCTTTCTCTCTTTCCCCTTCATCCTGAGAAGAAAAAAAAGAAAAGAAAGAAGAGACGAACAGAAAACTTCAAAGCGAGCAATCTAGAGTGCTCGTCGCAAAACCTGCCGGAGCCGGGTGGTTGACGTAAACCCGAATTGCTCACGCTCCACGAATCACGTGGGGCGCGCACCGCTTTCCACTCTTGCCTGATACGCGGCCTCTGGTGGCGGCGCAAGGAACCACTTCCCTTTCTGTTCTTGTGCGTGTGAGGCTCTGTACACTGCATCAAGTTTCGTCTCTTCTTTCCTTCAAGACGAGAGAGAGATTGAACGCCTTGCTTTTGCTCGCATGTTTTTAGGCGGACCGCTTTCGCGGGAAAGGACGGAAATACCCTCGGCGCATCTTTTCGATCTTCAAGGGCAATTTAATCCGAGCGCCCTAGAGAAATGCGGCTTCGCGCTGTTTGCACGACAGAGCTGGGCGAGGCTCGGACACGCGAGGCTGTGCCATACATCTGAGGCTGCGGCGGATGGTCAAGAAAGAGGTGCGATTTACCTCTCTCGGTGGAGCGCTCAGCCCATCTGGGTTCAACCGCCGTTGGAAAAATTGCTTTGCCTGCTCCAAGTAAGGAGCCAGTGAGGCGAAGGAAACGCGGTCGCAGGCAATTTGCGACAGATTGGGTGACAAGGTCTAATGCGCCTTTCTTATTACGTTCTAAAGGCTAGAGTTAATATGAGCAAAAAGAAAGTTTCGCTGGAAAAAAAAAAACACGGATCTCCTTACAGTCTTTTAACGTTTAGCTTGGCTCCAGCGTTATCGCAAATATTCAGAGATTAGGACCCCATAAAACTTTAGTTGGCGGTTTGTGGACGCGTGTAGGAGTTTAATATAAGTTTCGAAAAGTATGACAGTCCTCCGAATGAGCTGAGAGTGTTTCACGGGTGTGGTATTGAATATTTTGAAAATATATGTTTAGCCCACAGTAGCTCCATAACTACGCAGCCGCTTCATTTAAACGCTTACTCAATGCTATTCGATGTTTAAATGTAAGCAACCGGGAGCGTATTCTGAGCGTATTCATGTGGCGTTGAAACCTTTCCACAAAGCGCTTCTTGTGTGTCGCCCTATTCCTCACTGTACTGATGTGCGGCCCTAGCGCATCTTGGTGGAAGCGGAAGCTATCTGCGCATGCTCGCAGCAGTCCCGAGAGCAGGGGATTTCCTATCTGGCTTACCCTATATGCCGCATCACTTTTATTTTGAAATTCATGAGCAGTGTTTCAATATCTTAAATCTGCAAGGAGTCAAACGAATCAGGGGTAGGGAATGTGGCTTGATCGAGTTTTCTCTAAAGAGAGTTTGCTTGTGTTTCCTTTAGCATGAATTAAGCAGTGTTTTAAAATGATGTTCAGTTTAAGAACGAGAGAAAAGACATGAACAGTAAAATAAAGCGATGTTCCTCAGCTCATAAGGAAGTCGAGCATGCACAGCTATTGCCCCATATCACTCCGCATTCGCCCTTTCTGTCTTTCACAGATTAAAGAACTGAGCGGTAATAAACAAACGAACGACCTGGAAGAATTGCGAGGACTGCAGTGGAACCGCCGATGGCCCTTAAGCATTCTGCGCAGGGCTCCTTTCCTGCTGCAAGGGGAATATACGAATGCCTTGCTAGCGGTTCTTTCTTCCTTTGGTTCCCACTTCTTTTGGGCAGTAGATGCCGCCAGCATCGGCAGGAAGTCGGCGGTGGAGCAAAACAAATCACCGGCGTCCCGAGCCAATACCGTGTGTAATTGAATGGCGTCCCGGGCGCGGACAAACGACATGTGGGGAAGAAAATGTGAAGGCACCACATGCAATATATTGGTAGGCTAACAGCGTGAACCAAAATCGTTCAGCAATTAGAGTGGTAACCAAGAAGTTCTGAGAAGAAAAAAAAACAAGTAAACGAGATTGTGATTCGGTTGGCAAAGCAAAATGAAAAAATATGTTTCAGTGAGAACGCTAGAACTAGGCAACGATGGTACAACACATGAAATTAAAATGAGAACTTTCGAAAACATCAGTTGTTGGTCCTCTCAAATCCATTTTCCAGCATAAAAATTGCATGCGGGATTATTAGTCGATAGCAAAAGCGGACGGCAGCCTAGCACGAGCAAATCCAGTCTAGCCCCGAGCATTGCAGAAAAAGGAGATTGTAGGAAAGGCGGGGAAATCAGCAGCGTGAAACTGGATAGCAACTGAGTGTTACGCAACGAAGGAAAAAAAGAGTACAACAGGCAGGAATCCGCTGCCTCCCGAGCATTCCAAGGAAACAAACACTCACAAAGAGAGACGTGAGAATTACACCCCGAAGTTTGGCGCCCTTAGCGGAGAACGAAAGCAGCGAAGGTGGAGGACTGATGGACGGCCTCTCCGCGTTAAAGGTACCGTTCCGCAGGCACGCAGCAGCGGTCTTGGCAATCAAATGCGGACCATTACACAGGAGGCGGAATGGCCACTGCTTCGTGCAAGGAGGAGCGCTGCGATGCTAAGAAACAATACAAACACAACTAGATATAAAGCTGCCCCCCCCCCCCCCCCCTCAATTCTGCCCTCCTCCTCGTCCTCCTCCTCCGATTGCTATATCTTTCGTGCGCTTTTTTTTTGCCTGCAGAGGAGCTTTTTAACGGTGCTGCTGCTTCAAGGGCAACATTGATGAATCGCCTTGAGCGGGTGGTTCGTAACACCGGAATTCAAAGCCTTCTATCAAACACGCCCCGAAGCCCTGCTTGGTGACAGCCATCGAAAGTCTGGGGTTCTCCGTCTTCGCTCGTACTTTGCGAGAGACATGACCGAGGTCCGCAGCTGTGTGTAGCAGGGGTGCTAAGAAAGCATGGAGATCTCAACGATACCTTGCGGATCAGGAGAAGAATCAAAACAGAAAAGAAAAAAAAACGAACCCGAAGGGACAGCTGTCGTGGATATTTGGTTGCGTTGGTAGGGCAGCCTGTATTAAAATTTTTACCACCACAACGTTCCAGCGGTTGTACACGCTGCGAGCAGGAAGGTGAAGGAAAATGCATTTAGTTTTTGGAACAAGTACCGAAATTGAACGGTGTTCAGCTACGAAATAAACAAACAATTTTTCTGCCTTAGTGGTACGTTTGTCACCCTTTAAATTTTTTAAAAATACCCGATGCTTTCTGCTCGACAAGACATCTTTTAATGGCGTCTTCATAGCAAACTATCTGTCACGGCGTAACTGATTATTTTGGAGGCCAAAATACCTTTACCACTTGTATTAATACCTCCCACGCTGGCCTTTGCCCTGCTCACAGTTTTGAGTCAGCGAGTGAAACGCTTTCAGCGAAAGGGTGGCAGTACATGCTTATTGTCATTATGGTCATTTATTATACCGAGATAGTAATAGTAATAAAAATTAATGGAATTTTACTTCGAAAAGCTGGGGAGTTGGAATATGCCACATCGTAGTGGAGGGCCCGTGATTAATTCCCCCTTCATGGAGTTCTTCGACCTGCCCCGAGAAACGGCATTGAACAGTGTTTGCATGATATCTCCAAAGAAATACTTTGACAGCGGCTGGGATAAAACCCACGACATCGTTCCCCAAAGCAGAATGCAATAGAGCTGAATAACCCCGGCGAACATGACGGGGCGGCCGATGACCGAAAAATGAATCTCGGCGCTGCGCGGTACCATAGGTAGTTTGCTTGTCAATCCTTCTTTTAGGGTTAGCTTGTACATGACTGTATACAATAAACCCGTGTGTCACAACGACATCAGGTTGTCCCACATATATCAAGCCAATATAAAGAGGCCGTTTATGACAGCAAAATATGCTCGAAAATCGAAAGTAAGCGACAATTCAATTACAGTATTTTGAACCGAGGCGAGTACGGGTAACTGCGAAAGTTTTTCAAACACTAAAATTAGGCAGTGAGGCAGAGAAAAAGAGCAGGAGAGGAAATACATATCGCTTCTGCCGCTCTCTGGTCAGCACGCAATTTCCAAGGAAGGCTGTCTACGCCGAAGTGAGACATCCCACTTCGCACCGAGAACTCTTCAGAGTATCTCATTCGATGTTTGCACTATATCTACTGAGGCGATCGTAATTTCGTTTTTTTTATCTTTCGCGCTTTTTCGCGATTTCTAACATTCCTCCCATTTCAATACAAACAAAATCTGCAGAAATCAAGGAAGCGCACCTTAAGAAATACTACTTTTAAACAGCCTTAGATTCACATATATCAAGACAACTATGCTATCCGCAATATTCGTGCGCGGCCTTCTTCAGGAAGCAAGAATTCTCAATTCCGGTCCTTGGAATAAAGTTCGCTGTTTCCGTGAGTACAAAATGAGACAAAACTTTGCTTGAGAAGACATTAGGGGTGCAGAGAGTAAATCAAAAATTTCCCTGAGCTCTGGAAAATCAGGCTTCGGACGAAAGAAAAGCAATTATATATATATATATATATATATATATATATATATATATATATATATATATATATATATATATATATATATATATATATATATATATATATATATATATATATATATATATATATATATATATATATATATATATATAAAAATTATTTTTCTGTTTTGCAAACCTTTAGACTAGTGGTAGGTTAAGTATAAAAGCAACAGAAACACTGACCGCCTAGAACATGAAAGAAACATTCTTCCAGCTGAAGCCACCCGATAAAAAAGAAAAAAAAGAACGGAAGGAGCGTTAAGAACTGAACTCGTGTTTCATAGGTGAGCTGCACTTTTTTCTTATACTTGGCGGTCTCTACGGTGCACCTGCTGTACTTAAAGCCATTATTGTCGTTCAACACATCCTTCTAACCTGCTTTCGTTATTACAGAAACTTTCAAAGAGAAAAGGCAATTTTTCCTCGCTGCCTGAACTTAAGCGTGATACGTTGATTAAGAAGCAGTTAGAGCTTACCCATGAAGAGCCAGAAAGAACAGAAAACTTTTCGTTGGAACTTGAACGCTCATTGTGTCAGTTTATTTCTTTATTGCTTGTCTAATCTGGTGAAATCATTAGAGCGCAAACGCTGCCCCACTCTCGTGGTATATGTCGTCGCTATGAAACAGGAAACAAAACTTGCTTTATTTTTATCGTTCCCTCGGCGGGCCATTAATCTAACTCTTTCTCACTGTAGATTTTTTTCCTTTCTGCTCGAGAGGGCCGTCTTAGTCTGCAGCACTTCCTGGTAACAGAGCTAGCATGACAGTGAAACATGTTTAATTTAAAAAAAAAAGAAAACGCTCGCTCTACTGATCAGACTGTCCACACTGAAAGGAACTGATATTTGAAGTGTACTATTCAAAAGTAGCGTTCAGCCGATATTTCGCTTTATTTCTCTAATAAAGAAATGCAGCAAAAAACAAAATTTTGACCCAGTCGCCTATTTCTGCATGCAGATTGAAGGCCACTATGGCATCGCATGAAGAAAAATTGGCACATTTATTGTAGATTTAAGAAAATTTATTTTTTTCAGGAAATAAAAAAGGGCTGACAGCAGACTGAATAACAACATTGATGTACCTGCGTGTATATTTAGAGTTTAAAATGTTCAAATGGACGAGGCGAGTGCTCAAACAAAGGTGACGGTTGTTCACCATTGCTTGCATACACATACACAAGGTAAAACGTTCGTTAAAAAAAATATATTTGACATTGGCGACAGACTAGAATGTACGTCCACATCGCCTCTGGTAAAAACAAAGAAACATGCCGTGGTGCTTCAACGGATGGGAGATTCTGGTATTGAGCACTAACTTGTTGGATCGATAAGTGGCCGCATCTGCCGCAGGTTGCTCGAGTGGAAATGTAAAATTATTTATTTGTAATATTTTTATCCTACAGGTGCTGCCAGCCTCATGCACGGTCTTGGGAAGGAGTGGGTGGACGAACTGTACAAATATAAAATAAATTTCGAAATAAAAAGTAAAGCCTGATATCGGGTCGTTCAAGCTTCACCTCCTGGACCACACATGGCTTCGAGCCTTCCGCCTAGTAATGGTTCACGAGTCGCTGTGAACTCAACTGCTGGAATTTCGGCACAGCTCAGGAAAACCTAGGGTCGAACTGTCTCTACAACTTTCTATAAGCGTCTTTTACAGCTTACGGGCAGTTGTAAGAAGTAAAATTTAAACATTGTTGTTTTTCTTAATATTTCAAAACATTGACACTCGGAGAAACTTGCTTTTTCCACCTGGAAAGCTATATGAGGCCCACACTTCAGGTGCACTGATTATTAATTATTACAAAACCAAAATTTCAGTCAATACAATAACTATAAAAATCTGCACCACTCTCGCAGATGTCAAAGGCCACTAAAGTGCTGAAAAAGAACAAAAATGTAGCAGACCACTACACGCTAGTTTTCTGTCAGGTGCGAGAACATTCGTCATGATACGACTTAGCTGAGCATGAATACAACGACGCAATTTGTTGATTTGAAGTAAACATTACTCACCCATCCCATAGAGGTTGTTGCTGTTTTCTACATAGTTGGCAGTTGATATTAAGGCTAACGGTCTGTGTAAAGTGAAGCTGGAGATGTATTTGCAAGTCCTTAAGTCTACTCTCTTAGTGAATTCATGATTTATGACACTGCCATATCGTATTGGTGGCACTAAGTATGTTGTTTTTCCTGTCACGTAAATTCCATCACACATCTTTTCGATGATCAGCTCGTTTTCTTCAGCGGCTGTTGTAGGCACTGCAGTTTCCCATCGTCTTGGTTCATAGCGTATCGTTGGCGCTGGGCGGCTGCACGTAGACATTTTTTTTAGGAGCACCTCTTCTGCGAAATATGGTCGCCTTCGAGGCCCCATATCGTCTGACCCGACCATTGCCTCAAGCTCGGTACGGCAGTTGTGTACGGCAGTACCTAAATATCGGTACGGCACCGACTGGCCGCCCACTGGGCAAGAGAGCGCCGTTATAAGGGGACACGATTGCACACATTCTTTAATTTGGGGGTAGAAGCTAAAGAACGTTTCAAATTAAAAAAATTCTAAATTTTCTACTTCCTGCAAGCCTAAGAAGCAAGAACCATGGCTAAAGGACACCTACCTTCCACCCGCATGAGGGGAACTTCGTCAAACGTCTTCGTGACAGTTTTGTGCCGAAACTATGCAAAGAACTTTTTTAATCCCTAGCAGTCAAATGTACTACGACTCTGACGGAGGACTTAAGCACCCAAGGAGGAGAAAAGTTTTACACGGCTCGCTGTCATGTTACAAGCACATCGCACATCTTCTGCTTTTTGTATTACAGATATATGGCACGTAGCAACCAAGCTTCTTTACTCGCACCCGCAACAAAACGACGTCTTCCACCTGCACATTCCTTTAACGAACCAACTCTTCCATCCTCTCATTCCGCGTGCCAGCAGCCAGGCGCATATGGGTGCAGAAAGCGAAAGAAGAAACTGAGAAGTTAAAAGGAAAAGTTTTAGACAAGCACGGGTTCTTCTTAATAAATATATACCCCTGTCACAGGGAAATAACAAATATTTGTTTTTTCTCTATCTCAAAGCTATAATTCTATAATTTTCTTTATTACACAACAAATGTAGCTCCAGCGTGTATTTGCTATTAAATATGTTTAAAATTGTTTCTCTATGTAAGCTTCTTCAAACACTACAAGCGTTCGCCAGAAGAAAAAAAGAGAGAAAGACGTTGATCCTCTTGCTCTGGACTTTCTTGAAGACGCCTCATGACGCAATCAGCTGTTCTGGAGCCATCGCTCCCCCATTCTTGGAACCAAACGCTTCAGTATGAAATTTAGATTTTCCGTGAACCTCTTAACGCAGTTCTGTTGACGAACAGCAGTCTGCTTGCAGGCACCCTTCGCTCACAAGCGTTCCTAAATTTAACGAACAACGTCAGGCCACTCTTATGCGCCCGCCTGTAGTGTCTATTCGCTTCGTAATCCTTCATGCACAGAATAAAAACAGGTAGAATTTTTCAAACGTGACGCCAAGGGTTCTGCGCTTTCTTGAGGTTCCTAAAATTGTTTCCACTTCTTCGTGGTGATTTCATTGCATTTGATAAATTGAGTGCAGTGTCTGCCAAAGCTTTAGTGCCCGAAGAACACGTCACTCTCTCAGAGAAGCGTTGCATAACAAAATGATAGCACGATTTTTGCCTCACTCCTCGCTTGTCAGAGTACATTGGAGAATGTAAATTTAAATCATTTTCAAAACAGCACCTTCGAAAGGAGACAAATTATCAGCGGTAGGATCCAGGACAAAAATTGCTAAATAGTAAGTATGATCTTGCATTAAAAACAAAATTTAATATGTTTCCGAAACCATTTTGACGCAAAGCTTACAAGTATGAAATTGGGACCAAAATTACCTACATCTGCTTTAGCATTGCGTCACAAATTCAACGAGTCGAATCCTAGTACATTAATTCCTGTAGTGAACAAAATAAATCAAACACGAGGAGCGAAATAAATATTGTGAGTTGATTTATTGGTACTCCCCAGGTTGCTGCAGTTCAAGCTGATATAGCTGCTGAACACATTTGCGCTTCGTTTTTCGCAAAACATTTACGTACAGCCGTTCGCCGATCAATACTAACGCCATATTTTCTGTCCAGCTTTAAGCGCAAGCATGCAACACCCGCAAAGACTTTTACTGCTTTCATTGTTTCGGGCATGCATAGATGAGCACATGAAGAGGCGCTCAATAATTTGATTTCAAGCTTTAAATAATTTAGCTTGCCTTCTCGGCAATTTTGATAAAACATTCTCTCAAGACCGTGGTGAGGTTCCAGCCGAAATCAACGCCGAGTAAATAGCCAAGATGTCTGTAATAAATTTATTCATATACGGGGAAAACTTAGAGGAGCGGCCCGAGCTACAGACTAACGCCGGTGCGGACTGTGCCGTATTTGCTCGCATATTGGTTGATGCGTCATGCAAGCCGGCCCCCAACTTCGGGAAACAAAAAACAAAACAAAAACCAAAAACAAAGTTGAAATGCCGCTATGGCCGGCCAACGCAAGCACCGAGCCATAAATACCAATCGATGTATATCAGAGCAGCGGCCAAGAAGTCAGAATCTCGTCGCCGCAGACGGTGCACTTGCGTACCGAAAGCGGATTGAAAGCATCGTCCGGAGGAAATGTGATAGAACACGCTCGGCTTAAAGGCGTCATAAAGGCCTTCCTTCCGTTATCTGAATTTTCGGCAGACTCCCTCGACGTTCGCATCACCACCGCTGTCGCCCGCTAGTGGCAGTAATCCTCTTCCTGTGCATGAAAAGATTGGCGAAGCTGTGGCTCGCAAAAAGGCGCTCTCACTACTTTCCTCTGTATCGCTATGTAACGTACCTTTCGGCGACATCGAACTCTCGCAGTTTTTCGATGGCTCTGCACAAGACGAGTTATATAAGTGTTGCCGAGAACAGCCACCTACATTCGCGAGGCATGACTCGGCAATCGTTTCAGCGACTAGAAGTTTCGTTCTTACGACGAGAAGCCTAAAGCTCACTGTGGAAGCGGTGACGGCGCAGCGGGGCGGCGTACTTCTCTTCATATCAATAAATCTGGTGCGGTTCTCTTGAAACAGAAAAGGAGCCTGAAAGCCATTTGTTGAGCTACTTTAGTTCGTAAACTTCTCATCTTTCTGTATACTGCGGAATCTTTCCTCACGTAACATTTCTGTCGTTCCGTTTCTTCGTTTACGCGTCCACAAAGTCGACCCTCGCGTTACAATATTGGGCGCATTACATTCGGGTAAATGCGGCATACTGACATAAGTGGGAACCAAAGGTGCGGCTCTCAAAGAGCACACGTTGGAAGAAACTATGAAACCTGGTCCTGCACCTTTAAACTCTTGCCACTACTATACCAAACATCCAGCAGTACATAGTGCGCGGAGTTCCCAGAAGCATATACAAATTCAGCTTCATATCTGCTTGCTACCCCGTGACCATAAAGCAAGAAGTAGGCCTAGCTTAACCAAAATATGTTCGAGAAGACTCAACTCAAAACTTATCACTTGTCCGTACACCTTCGTGCAGCGGTTGATGAAAAGCGTGAAAAAAGCGTAAGCAGAAGCATACAAGACAGTGAGTTAAAGTGAAAACAGCTTGCAGTCATAAACCCGGAAAATTGACCAGCTAGACAACCCACGAATTTTCTGGTTGGTACAATAGTCACATGACCCGCAAGGAGATACGCATACACCACAGTCACCATGCCACTGAAACAGGCTGAGGCTGCCATCGTGAAGAGAAAACTGGGGCGTCGAATGTGTCAGTGATTAGTGCAACGTGGCGCTTTCACAAAGGCTATAATCTATTGCAAAAGTACTTGCTGTTGGTCTAGTTGGTTCATCATAAAGTTTAATGGCGCAAGGGAACGAACACAGGAAGACACAGAGACAGAAAGAGCGTCTCTGTGTTTTCCTGTGTTCGTTCCCTTATGATATTCAACTTTATGATGAACCAACTAGCCCAACAGCAAGTGCTTCTGCAACGCATTTCTTCTGCTCTGGGCTCTTATCTGTTTTCACCTCTCTTACATACGCCTGTGATCTCTTGCACGAACCTTATCGCAGTTAGGCGCTCTTTCTGTCTCTGTGTCTTCCTGTGGTCGTTCCCTTGCGCCATTCAACTTTATCATGAACCAACTAGCCCAACAGCAAGTACTTCTGCAACGCATTTCTTCTGCTCTGGGCTCTTATCTGTTTTCACATCTCTTACATACGCCTGTGATCTCTTGCACGAACCTTATCGCAGTTAGGCGCTCTTTCTGTCTCTGTGTCTTCCTGTGGTCGTTCCCTTGCGCCATTCAACTTTATCATGAACCAACTAGCCCAACAGCAAGTACTTCTGTAACGTATTTCTTCTGCTCCGGGCTCTTATCTGTTTTCACCTCTCTTACATACGCCTGTGATCTCTTGCACGAACCTTATCGCAGTTAGGCGCTCTTTCTGTCTCTGTGTCTTCCTGTGGTCGTTCCCTTGCGCCATTCAACTTTATCATGAACCAACTAGCCCAACAGCAAGTACTTCTGCAACGCATTTCTTCTGCTCTGGGCTCTTATCTGTTTTCACATCTCTTACATACGCCTGTGATCTCTTGCACGAACATTATCGCAGCTAGGCGCTCTTTCTGTCTCTGTGTCTTCCTGTGTTCGTTCCCTTGCGCCATTCAACTGTACGCTATAATCTAATTCAAGAGTGACTCCCTATTCACTAGATATAAGTTTTAAAGGCCGCAATGTTTCACGCAGATACTTCTTTCTGGGCCCCGGCTAACTTTAGAACGTTTCAGAAAGCTAGCTAGGAAAAATTTTTAAAAGTTACAGCAGGAAAATAAAGCACGCGATAAAAAAAAATCGCGCTGCTTGTCTTTCAAAAACAATGAGCATTCGCGCCCACGCTTAACTGTTTCTTTTGTTGAAGATCGACCTGCCAGCCGCTATAGCCACATTTTTTTAAACTTCATAAATGGCAAGGTCTTGCAGCTATAGTGCGACCATTTTAAAGTATTTCGTGGCAGCAACAATGATTCTCTGTAACTAGAAAAAGGTTTGCTGTGCGGCTGATGCTATTGTTAGCCTGAATGTTCTTGATCGCATTTGAATTGCTTTCCCAATAGGCACTTTAATGGGCATAGCAAAAACAAAATAAAAACGAAAACCGAACACGTTTCTTTTTATTCTGTTTTTACCACACAAGCGCACTTTCTACAATTTGGTTTTTGAGATGCGGGCCGCAAAAGAGGGGACTTAACCCTGCGTTGTTATGCGTACTCAGATTTTTTTTCAGCCAAACATATAGCGTTCCACAGAACTACCCCCCCCCCCCCCCCCCCCGCGCTGTCGGTAATCAATTGTTTCCTGTCAAGATACGCAACGCAGTTCGATCCCAGAATAGAAACGCAAATGTTCTCCCTTCCCGGATAATATGAAGGAAGAGGCGGAAACCCCTTTGCTGAAGCAAGCGAAAGGCTGACGCACATCTAGACCATGGCGGCGCCATTCTGAACGCGGGTAGAGCACGGTATCAGAGACATCTCTGGGCCTTTGCATCGGCGTCTTCATGCGTTTGTGCCGACGCAAGTTCGTGTGTATGGGTGTGTGAAAGTCTCTATCACACAAAAGACAAAATAGGACTGCAGAAACGGCGTGTTGCTTCTGAAAATTGCCGAAGAACGTCGTGGTAAAGTGAAACAAAGTAGGCTGTACATCGTGTTCAATATTTCATGCACGTCACATCGATGCATTCAGTAATAACATCCATGAAGGCGCAACGTCGATCTCTATGCTAAGCAGAGAAAGAACAGCACACCGTACCATTTCTCTCGCATTAGGCCCGCCGAGAACACAGAAATAGAAAAAAAAAAGAAGAAAATAGATGAACAGAAATATATGCATGCTGGCACTAACTCATCGCAAGCTGCGGGGAGCTTTGATACAAGCGTAAAATTACGACCTCTTCAGCCGGTGCTATTAGAGGAACTTCCTGAAAGCTCAGAAATGCCGGCTGCTGCTGCTGACTCCCTCTGAGGGGAGACTGCGGAAGTGAAAAAAAAGAAGGAAAGAAACAGAAAGAGAAAGAGAGAGAGAGAGACAAAAAGTAAAGAAAAAAAAGAACACTGTAGATGACGAGTCAGAAGTGGACTGGGCTCGTAATGGGGGCTCTAACTCAGATTTTATCGTCGTACGATAACACAGAGTGACTTTGCGGAGCAGCGAAGGAGATAAAATAATAAAGAAAATAAACGAGGCGAAGGCGCACAGATGAAAAAAAAAAGGAAAACACATGTTACACCATCTCCGGTTCACATTATTCTCTCGTGATGCTCTTTTTTCTTTTTTTCTTGCCTATTTATTTTTATAAATTTCACTTTCTTGTCTGCCTTGTACGTCCGCCCAGTTCCTAATTCGGAATTATATTACGCGATTCGTTCTGCCCATAAAGCCCATTTGCGGCGGTCTCTGGCTCTTCTGAGAGATTAAAAAAAAAGGGTAAGGTAAAGCCTGTATGTTTTATAGCTTTTTTCGAGTGTGGTCTAGCCGACAACTTCACGAGCTCTGAAGGTCGTTATTAGAGAGAATGAAAATATTGTGGCTGAATTGAGGAGACACGGCAGGCATTGCACGCAGTGCGCTATAGATTTAAAAAAGAAAGGAAAACACAGGCATAAAAAAGGGGACGATGTTCAGTACTGAACTCAGTCCTTCTCTCCTTGCCGCTGTCTCCTTGGAGACGCTGAAGGTTATGCGTGCTGTCTGAGAAACCGGGCCGCACAATGTAAATGGTCGCCATCTATCACGAAGATTCCTAACGGTGCCACGATACCGTTAGGGGCGTAAAACTGCCTTGAGCGAGCACTATTGCCAAGGTGGCAACCCTTTCCGCTCATCTCGCTCGTAGTGCGGGCAGTCTAATTCACTACCGACGTGCCCTATACGGCACCATTATCATGTTACCTTGTTCCTTCGTCGAACACAATGCGATGTTGCAATTGGATGCCTTCCGATTTGTCAGAGTCCTAGATTATGTCACACCTTCCGGCTATTCTTGTTATTCGTAAGTAGACTGCGTATGTCATAATGTACAGTCGGCAGCAAATGTTTATAGTAGGCGCATGCTCGCGAAATAACATATTGTAGCACTGCCTCACGATCAAGTCATGGGACTTGCTCGTCCTCTTATACCTGCTGGTATAACAAGTGTCTAACTTGTGGGATGGCGCCGAAGTGCATTTCCCCTCACGCTTTAATCTCGTAAACTTTTGCTGCCGACTTCCTCTACAATCCGGGTGGGAAAACGCCCATGCCTGCCGCAGTCGAGGCGCTATGCCTACAGAACGATAACGTCGAGTCACGTGTTGCACCTCTAGCTATAGAAATCGGTGACTTCGCCCATCGTGTTTATAAGCATTTAGGTTATATTAGAGCTATTTGAAAGTTTCCAAGAGAGCTCTTGGAAACTTCGGTCTTGAGGCTTTGTCGATTGAGCTTCACCGTCTAGCGCATGAATGCATCGTAGTTCACCTTCAAACAACTACAGAAGAAAAAAGACTATATGAAGAGGTGCTAATAACTGTGCGTTGTGGCAAGTGATAGGAGTTTTGTCAGTTACAGCTGCTCTAAAAAGCTAGTACGACTTCCTGACTGTAAGTTATAAGGTAGCGACCGGCTATATCAAGGCTAGGCGAGAGTTTGGTTATTCCGAAACATTTCTGGCTCGTTGGGAAGGCAAAGTTTGTTCAGTAGATATTACTATGTGCTTAGTATGTCGGTGGTATGATTGTTTGAAGAAATAAACGAGAAAAAGTTGAAGCTTCGAGCAGATAGTCTGAACCAACAAATGATAAGCAGGGCCAGCGCAACGTGCGTTTAACTGCAATGGGAAAGACGCTCAGGTGATCGTTATCACGCAGCCTAATCACTGAGCGAGTTTGTTAATTGTTTATCATGGTGCAGTATTTCAGAGCTCAATAAAGACAACCGTCATTTAGTCGCACACCACACAACAGGAGCTACATAATCGCGACAATTGCTCAGCGAGACTCCGGACGTGCGCGGACTGACGGCTTTGAAAGGGAGAACTTAAGCTGACACACTTCTCCAAGAAGAAATGAGAAAAAAAAGTTATTTTCACAATCCATGAGTTAAAGTTATGTTTCAAGGCGTGTCAACTACGGCATTTTTTTTACAATATTCATGGCGAGCATAGACATGATTATGTGCAGGAAAGTTTCTAGATTTTTTGTCAGACTTTGTAGACCAAAGACCAAGTGCTGACCGCCAGATTTCTTAATGTTCTTGTTGGGAAAAGAATGACAAAAAAGGGCGTGAATGACGTGGTTTTGGCTATTTAGAAGACAACAAAAAAAGTTTCTATGAATTAGTTTGTTTTGTTTTTATGTGGAGCTGCCAGCGAGCAGTATCTTACAGAAACAGTACAGAAGAGGTTGAAGCGGCTATGCTAGAATAGTCAGCTGCAGCATTGCTTTTTGAGTCTTGGGGGTTATTTCACGCACAAGTAATGCTGAGCATATGAACGCACAATGCCGCTCGTTGTAATCCTATTGACTGAAATTGGTTGAAGGCTAATAATAGCCGACCGTAAGATAAAGAAAAAAAGTAAACCACAACTAGAACTTTGATGGTAGAATGGTTGGTAGCGGGCCAGAAACGATCCTGTATTTTTAACTAAATAAATAATAAAGTAAAGAAAGCGAACTCCTCTAGCGTCTTAGGATCGACGCTTTCGCAATCGGCCCTTCACACACACACACACACGTCAACGCTGAAAAGCTCCGACTAAGAACTGCCAAGCAGCAGCATCATATACACTGTAAAAACAAAAAAAAGAAACAAGAGCGGGTTCGGCCACAGGTATTGGAATCGGTGTCTTTTTATTTTCAGGGTAAGAGTCTCTAAGCATGGTAGCTCTGCATTCTTTTTTATAAATCGCGCTGCCACTGCCTTAAATCGAAACGTGAACGATACAGATGAACTGTGGAGAAGACAAAATCCCCCAAAAGGGATAAAGGCACAAAAGCACGTATACCGGCTGGAAAAAGGAAGACGTTCCGGAAGCTCCATATATTTCTTGTCCCCAAGGGGACAGACAGTGGGGGTAAGCCTTAAAAGAAGACAAAAGTCAGAGAATGAGAGCAGAAAAGAGGGACAGGCGAAGGGGGCGAATCTCAATATGACGGAAAAGGCCACAGCGGGAACGGGCTCTCGCGCAATCTGCCCATGACGGGGGTTCTGGACGGGCGCCGGTCCCTGTGCGCCATCGGAGCCACCTGCGGGGCCTGTGATTGAAGCGGACGACCGTCTCTGCCGAGCTGCCGGATCAGAGCACGTCCCCGCTAGCTCCTAACAGGTGCCGCAGACGTCACTAGGCTTCCCTTTGCTCCCTGACTCTTTCTCTTTACCCCTGTAGATATCCATACTTTACCTGCTCCCTTCTTTTCTGCCCTCTGCTTTCATCTCTCTCTTTCTCTTTCAAAAGACAAGAAAAAGAAACAAGCAGGGTCAGTGAGAATACGAAGGAAAACCGAAAAAAGGAACTGCTTTGCCAAGAACTGTAGGGAACAGAATATCTAGCGTCACCAAGCTGATGCCAATATGCAGTAAAATAAAAAGTTGTAACTGCATACCTCACCTTGTTCCGCACCCCTGCTACGATTGCCTTCTCTTGGCTTGGGTGGATGAGTTTATCAAGTTTGCAGGCATAGGGTGGGCGCAGATGGCAAAGGACAGGGTTAACTGGAGAGACATAGGAGAGGGCTTTGCTCCACAGTGGGTGTAGTCAGGCTGATGATGATGATGTAAAATTGAATACCATTGAATGAGCAGTAGGTCATCGCCATTATCAGCCGGACTACATCCACGGCAGGCATACCTGATAGCATGTACCTATTTTCGTACCAAGCAAGTGCAATAGCTTTGCACTTTAGTGTATAAACAAAAAACATACGGACAACCTAAAACGAAAGGAGACAGATGACCAACACACTAAACAAATTCTCACCCTTGAGGGTGTAAATCAGGTGTCCCCAGACGAACACCCATTTCCAGTTGTTGGGTGCTATGAGACAGATACTGCGCCATTTCCTTTGCCCCCAAAACCAATTATTATTATTATTAATATTATGCTAAAAAAAGGTGCTGAGATCAGCACCCTTAAGGAAGGGTGCTCTTAATGATACTTTATAGAATGTAATCGGTTCACCCTCATTAAAGGGTACTATATTTCCGTAACGCCTCTACGAATACATGTTGGAAGGGTGCTCCACATTGATCCACCCATGAAGCAAAAGCCTTGGACTGATGCACGCCCGCTAAACTGTTATGCTGTGCACCCTTCGTGAAGGGTGCTGATCTTTGCACCTTTTTTAGCATTCAAAAGGGTGTTCGTCTGGGGACAGCTGATTTGCACCCTAATGGGCGAGAAATTCCTTAGTGGGCAGGCTCCTGTTTTTACAAATCCTGAAAGCAGACAACACCTAACGATAGATTTTCGATTAGGTGCTTCTATAATAGATAAAACTGATGAGTTTCTCTTCAGTTTGCCCCTTTTCATATGGCAGAAGATAAAGGCATCAAGCATGAAAAATAACTTAAATCATTAAAGGGTTTTGAAGCGCCGGCATATGAAACAGGTATCCATCTCAAAGGTTCTGTAGCACACATTCGAGCCGAGGAAGAGACTTCGAGGAGAATGAAACACGTGGCGACTGCTTAAGTTACTGCCGCGCTAAGTGATGCAGTTACCGCGACGGACCACAGGCGCGGCGTGAAGGAGCAGGCGTCGGGAGCGAAAGGGGGAAGAAGAAAAAGAAACTACAGAGGTGGTGAGCATCTCAAATCTAAAAAATGGATAAGGCCCGCTGTTAGGGAGCAAGAGCATATAAGTGCACATAGCCCGGACAGAAAGCAGTCACACCTAATTGCCTTAAAGTTGGCAATGTGATAACATTATATGGCGTAGATGCTTCAGAGCAAGTGACGTCATTTCAGGTCTGGTGACGTCACTTTCCTCGAGCCAAAAGAGAAATTTTATGTCGACAAAATTTTTTGCCAATGAGGCTTTTAATGATGTCGCATCAAAACCTTGAAATTGCCATTTCTCCTGTTCTGCGTTACTTAAAATTGACCGGCACTGATTCATATGCAGTTGCTTTCCTTCACACGAAGGGCGCAACCCACAATTATTAAAATGATAAAACTAAACGTGCTTCAGTTAATAATAATAATAATTGGTATTAGGGAAAGGAAATGGCGCAGTATCTGTCTCATATATCGTTGGACACCTGAACCGCGCCGTAAGGGAAGGAATAAAGGAGGGAGTGAAAGAAGAAAGGAATAAATAGGTGCCGTAGTGGAGGGCTCCGGAATAATTTCAACCACCTGGGGATCTTTAACGTGCACTGACATCGCACAGCACACGGGCGCTTAGCGTTTTTCCTCCATAAAAACGCAGCCGCCGCGGTCGGGTTCGAACCCGGGAACTCCGGATCAGTAGCCGAGCGCCTAACCACTGAGCCACCGCGGCGGGTCACATTGCACGTTTTTCACATAAAGCTTTCCAAGCATTTCTATGGCGTTCAGCTATTGGTTCACCGTCAGCCCTTTTTCAGCAGAGCATACGTCACAGTCGTCCCATATAGAGACGCGCCAGATGTCACTTAGCAAGACACGCTATAGCCGCACACTGTGACGCAAGCGGGGGAGAAAGAAAGCGGGAACCCAAGTAGTTTGCACAACACTTGACCAGACGATTACCGACCAAGGAGAAAAGGGCGCCGCTCGAATGAACGACCACAAGGAGAAAACAGTGAAGAACAAACAAGGAGACTAAGAGACAAAATAGCGACACCTTTCTGCCGAACAGCAAGGCAGAAGCAAAGTGATGCAAGAGAAAAAGGAGGAGAGGAAATAACGAAGAAGAAGAAGAACCATGCGGGATAGAAAGAAAGATATGGAGGCGAACGGATGTCAGTAAGGGAGCCGTTCTTCTCTACGGGCAGGGTTCCTCGTAGCTTGCACCAGTGCCTGATGCAGGGGTAGAACGCAGCTGTCTTGCGCTCTCTCTGTTTCTCTCTCTCTCTTTCTTTTTTCCCCGGGAGTCAGAATCGATGAAGACCAGTTGATACTTATCCTCATCTTCCGTTGGGCGACTTGTCGTGCAGCCTAGTTTTCCACGCCTTTCTTGTCGTTTACGTCCATTTAACATTTTCTTCGCCTTTTTTCTGCCGTAGGTCCTCCGCGCCTCCAAAGCCCAGTCTGGTGGCGTCGTATGAGGCTTGCGAGAATAGCTGTTTCTATATTGCGCACGTTTTTTTTTGTTTTCGTCCTATTCTATTTTGATTCTGCGATGGCAGCGCCACTGCCATTGGCCACCTGGTGGGCACATGTTCGAGCGCTCACGCTCGCGCGTGCGTAAGCGAGAACAGTCGCACACGCAGCCGGCACATTTTGTCCTTTTCTTTTTCATGTTGCCACCCAGGAGCCCTGCGCGCCTCTTGTTTTTATCTATTTTTTTTTTACTTGGTCCTCCCTCGTGGCGAGATTTTGCCATCTGTGCAAGCGAGCTCTTGCGACATGTCTTCTTTTTGAGCCTGACACTGTGCTCCGTAAGCACCGCATTCGTTCTTTATTCAATTCTGGCCTTTTTTTCAGCTTCTTTCATTTCTACTTTGTTTCTCGGTGTGGTCGAACGCATCGATGGCTTACCCAGATAAACATAAAATAAGCTAGATGGTGTCGATGATGAACAAACAATAAAAGCAAAGGCTGCTGATCTCCGAAGGCAGGTCACTACAGGGGATCATGCGAGTGTTGCCGCTTACTCAGTATAAGCGCTTGCTGCCAGCTTTTCCTCGCAGTTTAGAACCTATCCATGGTTGCCCATTTTTGACTGTTGCTCGTTTATACGATCATGGGGACGGGCAGTCTCGACTACTAGACTGAAAGTGCTGGAAGCATTGTAATGGTGGAGGCTTTAGAGCGGAAAAACAAAGAAATAATTTTTCTTTGTCATATACACAGTCATCCAATTTTGGTACTTGGCAAAGTGCGCATTGGTCTTTGCTTCGCTTTAACGTGAGCTTCAAAAAATAAGCACAAACCAATGCCGCGTTCCCTATTGCTTTACATACTGTCCGTGCGGAGCGCTGCCAATGCAGAATGCAGAACGCTGCAATATCGGGACATGCGCAACGGCCATGTCGCTCGCCGCCGGACATAGTATGGATATTTTTTCAACCTGCAGTTGCCATCATTTTCAATAGTAGACACGCACATGGGCATAGAAATGTGCAAAAAGATTCCGGCGCGGTTTCTGAGGTCGCCGCAATGCGCGTCCCACGTGCGGTCACAGCGCTCACTTCCGACTCGCTTGTACTTTATTGCCAACCAAAAATGACGCCCGCCGAGACACGCGCTCGCACGTGGAAAGGAAAAGGGAGAGAGAACGTACAGGGTGTTGCGCGGTAGTTCCTAATAACGGCCGGCCTCAACGTCTCCCCATAAACCGGTAAAGCCGGATTGAGCGCGCCGCTGCACGTTCCAATCCCGGCCGATTCGAAAGCCCTAACGACGATCCTGACTAACGTCAGCCGAAGAAACGACAGCCCAGTTCGCATGAGGCGAGGGACGGGATTCGAGGCGAAATTACGCGACGCCGCCACAGCGGCCGACGAAGGCGACGATCATTAACCCCGGTAGGCTGCGGATGGAGCGCCACGCATGGAGTTCGCGATGTGAAGCCTGGCCACTTCGCCGCACGTTTCTGGCCATACATACAGCCCTAGACGCACTGTCTGTCGGAGGCTTAATCTCGTGCCTCGATCGTATCAGCCGGGCCCAGGTATGCGAGAGCGCACTCGAGCCACCGGCGACTCTTTGGCAGTTTCGGCAGTGGCCGGCTTTGGCTGTCGATGCGCGCGCCGGCCACTAATGAATCGTAAACGTGGAACGTCGGCTGTGGACCGGCCCTTCTACGTGGGCCCTGTCTGGGATCTAGAAGAACCGTAAAAAAAATATGGATCGAACGACTCTCGCCGGGGTTATGGAAGAAAGATATTGACGCCGCGAGCTGGGCTTCGGGAGGATATTTTTGGCTCCATCTCGGCGTCTCTGAGCTGTGAAAGCGACGCGAGCACTGAAGGAGAATGCGATGCGGGTTTTTGTATCTTTGTATATGTTGGGAGACACCTACTGCCAACCGCCATACACTTTAGTACAGAACTAAGCTGAAAACATGCCCACTCAAAATGAATGAATGAATGATTCATTCATTCATTCATTCATTCATTCATTCATTCATTCATTCATTCATTCATTCATTCATTCATTTCAGAAAAAAATGCCCGAGATTAATGGATCGTGACACGGGATAGATCTCTACCAATCCCAAATCTCATTCGACACACCCTGCAAGGCGGATTTCACCCTGTGCCACAGATAATGTACAGTCATGAACAAAAGTTTGCGGGATGCGAATTTGCGGAAAAAAATTATTTCTGCGTTGTCGCACTGGAGAGGCAGATTGTATTTTTGCAGAAGATGGAGTACGCACGTCTCCTGACGTTCGTATACATTTCAGTGATCTGCTGTGCCTGACCTTGCCGCAATAAATTTTTTTCCGCGAATGCGCATCCCGCAAACTATTGTCCAAGACTGTGAGCTTCCCGAACCACAACTGAATGGTACTTCATCACAAATTGTCGTGAAGTCATGTTCGAAAAATAAGTACCAATTTAGAAACCAGGTAATAAGACCGCAATTTCTCTTGACACGTGTTCATGCCTCTTGTTGGAGAAATTACTCTACTGTATTAGACACGAAGAAAATTTCGGGGGCATTTCGGGGTTTCGTGAAGAAAATATTAACCCCGAATGCTACACTCTTTGCGCAGAGAGTCAATATTTATGTACAAAATGTCAACGGCCACACGTTAACAGCATCTCACGCTGCTATATACTCACATCCAAACTCCCAAGAAAAATAGGCACGCGCCACTGCCCTTTTTTTTCTTCACAAACAGGCTGACTTTCACTTCCTCCAACATCGCCTTAAGTAGCAAATTCAACACGCAGAACAGTTCGAAAATCATTACGTATAAATCAAGCTAGCGCCAAAACAAAAATTATTAAAGAAAGTAACGCTGTTTGCTGCAACAGCATCTGTTACATAAACGGCAGGCACATAAGTATTTTAGTCACATCTGCTGTCCTTTTTGTTGTCTTCTTCCATTTTCCCCACCTACTTCCAAGACGCCCATTTTCCTAACGGCACCACCATCACGTCTAATGCCGCTGTGTACTTTGTCGCGCTAAATTCGCAATGAGAAAACAGCTGGCGTGCGTGCGCAAGGCTCCTCCATCGCAATTTCTCGGCGACTTCTGCGATGGCGTGGTTGGCTGCACGCGCCAGGGCTACTAGACGCCAGAAAAAAAAGTCCTTGGAAAGCGATGAAAGTTGAAGGGACATCCTATGGCGTTTCCCTCTATATTTAGATAATTTTTCTGCAGCTCAAGCAAAACAGGAAGATCAGCTTGAAAGAAGCAGTGCGGCGAGATCGAGTGCGAGATAGGAACGTATAAAGATAGAATCTTGGCCGAAGCAGTAGCAGTAGAACAAGGCGGGGAGCGGAGATCGGCGCATTGATTGGTACGCGCGGGTTGTCCATGCGCCACCGCGCGCTGCGTAGCGATCGTCGGTGCCCACCTGCAACAGGCTGGGCGTCACGGCACGTGTTGGTCATCCCTCTCCCCTTCGTCGACGACGCCGACAGCGAGCTGCCTTATTTATGCCGCTGAGAGGCGGTTGGCGCCGGCTGTCGTCAGGTGTGCGGTCTCGTAGCGTGGCATCATTCTCGTTGTCACTGGCATTTAGCAGCTTCATTCTTTCTTGTAGTCCAGACACTGGAAGCCACGTGCACGTGGCATATAGTGAGAGAAAACTGCGGTTTTTATGTATACTGATAAAAATAAAAAACGAAAACTCCACTGAGAGAACCTGACAAGTGTAAAATAAGGCATCCCGTGCGTCTTTGTTGGTGTTCGCGAATGACTGGTACCTAGAAGGTCACTGCGATGGCTATTTTTAGCAACCGGAGCATAAGCTACACACTGTACACGCCTTAGCCGTCACCTCGATGGCTGTTATGATTCAGCACAGCACGGGGAGGCCAAATTACGCGTCCCTCTCATGTCCGAGATCGTTTGAAAACATGGGCTTTCTCTCTGAATGGGTCAGACTTCGCAGCACTTATCGTTCTACGTCGATAAAAGGCGCAAGATAAATAGAAGGTATATCTGGTGTCAGCAAATCAGAGGTCGAACTCTCGAAATTGGCTGCCTTGCGAAAGATTAGGAATTGTTAGCAATCGCACTCATGAGAGTAGCCTAGCTTAGGATATATAGAACGGGTCAACCGATGGCAAAGTGCTACAGCGTGCACAGAGAGAGTATAGAGAATCTAAATGTTTAACTTGCGTAACGTACGTTGACGCTTCACAGTGAGGCAAAGTTAGAGTTTGTGCGATATCAGCATTTTACTTCAGCGCACAAACTCGCGCACGCACACGTGCACACACATGCACAAGCACACGCACAAAAACGCATACGCAAACGTTGTTTCTCGTCTTGTTCTTAATTTCGGTTTTGTCTAGAGAAGTGCTGTCAAGCCGCTACCAAGCTAAAGGGGGCTGCGGTTTTGTCAAGCTGTATCTTACAGCTTTTACTGCGCCTCCGCTGTATGTACCTTTTCAAGGCAGAAATAAAGTTTGATTTGATTTGAGGTCTTGAAGAAATCGTCTCTTTGAACGGCAGCGCCAACAAAAATTCCAGCTGAAATTTGCGTAGATTCGTCACCGGCATTCTGCATCACGCAGTAAGCGCCTTAGCTTCTACTGCGGCAGTTCGCCATGTTCTCTGTACATGTTCGTTGTATGTATGAAACGCAGTCACATAAGCATATTAAAAGTAAGATGAAACGAAAAAAAAGTGAACAATAAGGCGAAACATCTGACATGAGCAGCAATCAACGTAAATAAGAACAGGAAGCACTCACAGAGGCAAAGAAAAGATCTATGACGAGAATCACTGAATGTATAGTATAACGAAAGCAATAAACAGCAAGCTAGAAGCTGTCCTTCCAAATGGACGCGGTGAGCATTTTGTTCCCCTTTCATTGCGAGTAGCAGTGCTCGACCCGGAAAGCAATCTGACTAATGCCCGCTCTCGAGTATCACGATTACGGCCCATGTCTGGTTGCTGAGACGTAAGTATGGGGAAGAAGCCACGGCCATCGAGAACCACGTTTTGCAAGGACTTCCTTCACGTCACGTACATTATGTTTCTGCGCCACGCAAGCATTTATAATGCGACTCGCAGTTCCTCCTTTTATTCCACCTGCCGTGTGCAGCGAGCATGTATACACGCAATTTCCTGGAGTGCACTACTCTTCAGTTCTGGGCTCTTAATACGGTGCAGTCGGCTTCATGACCGTCGAGCTTGTGGGTGCAAAGTAAATGCTCGTGCAAAATTAAATGGCGTTCAATATGACACTAAATAACGTGGAACTGACATAATTATTTATCTCCCAGAGTCCGAGAGCTCCATCGGGGGCTCATATCCATTCTGTCTTGAAGCAAAACTCTGCTTGAGATATTAGTCATCACTCCACCACTGTCTTCAGCGGCATGCGCAAGACTAGTTGTCGACGTGAAATTCTCAGTGTAAACAGCATGAGGCAGAGACACCACTGGCATACATATATTGTCCTGTCTTGAGTTTCGCTCGCGGCCTTCCCGTTGATATATGCACCTAGTCGGCCAGCAGTCTTCCGTTGCCATACACATTGAAGTAATAATGATGATGATAATGATGTTGTTGTTGAGGTAAATTTAATGGCACATAAAGAACTTGGCCAAAGAGCGCCACGGACATGAGCGCGAACTAGGACATGAGAGCAGCAGCGGTGCCCAGAGCATGTTAACAAAAATTAATTCTCGCTTTTCTTCCTTATCGTTTTACTTATCATTACTATGCTCACCAGCTGCCTTTTCCAGTCGTCGTGTAGATATGAAAAAAAATACTCGAACTGGGCGGTGATGCTATGCGATCGATTCAAGATGAAGGCTATTGACTACTGCGTTTAAAAAATAAAAAAAACTTTGTTCTTTTATAATTTGACACTTGGGGACAATATTTTGAAACTGTAAACTTCTCATGTTTAAAATATAGCATATTACCAGAAAACGATGAGTATATAATTGCATGAATTTAGTAAGTTGCTTAAGCATATGCGAAAAAGACGGTACCACAATACCCGTGGATAGAGATGAGATGAGTGATGCTCTCTGTTGTGGCGCATATCCAGAAATCCTGAACAAGCACATTTTTGAACAAGAAGTTGTTTATAAACGCATTTTTTTTTTCATATATCGTAAGATCGCACTATGACAATCAACATATCTATACAACTCCTTACGGAAGGCTCGCATTTTTTTCTACTAACGTTTTTTCAATCACCAAAAACGTTCCTCATTAGTGTTCCATGGCAGTCGACAAACTTTAAAACATTGATTTTGCTACGCGTGGAAAGAATGGGCCATTATTTCCAATATTTCCATACGAGTACCTTACAATATTCCACATTTCTCTAAAAATTAAAACTAATGTCTAAGAATCCTGGATTTAATAACGTCAACTGAGAAATCAATCAATCAATCAATCAATCAATCAATCGATCGATCGATTGATCGCACAGAGTAAGGCACAAGAAAGAAATTGTGCTTGAGCAACTTTCGTGGTTCTTCGTTCTATGCCAGTTATGCTAGCGGAGCTGATATTGACTTCAATAAGCATTTGAAATAAAAAGTTGAAATTGCTGCCTCATTTAACAACGCACCGCAATAATGAAGGATCCAAGGTGCGATTATAAGAACCCTCTGGCTAGTGAGCAGCACAATGCTCAGGACCACACTCACTGATACAACAGCCACAGGGACGCCAGAACTTCTCTTTTAGATTAATTAACAATACACTTATATTTAGGCACTAATACACAATATAAGTTGCCTCTTACGTTATTTACTTCTTATTTTTTTTTATTTTACATGCTGTTTGGGGCTGAAGGTGAGCAGAACAGCCCGGAAAATCACAATTGTCTTTTACTCCGCACAAGAATAACCAGTAAATTTTATATTGATTGCTCATCTGTTGTTCTCCTTGAAACATACCTCTCTTTGCCGCCTTGCTCACAATTGTCTTTTACTCCGCACAAGAATAACCAGTAAATTTTATATTGATTGCTCGTCTGTTGTTCTCCTTCAAACATACCTCTCTTTGCCGCCTTGCTGCCTGCGTCACCAAGAAAAATATTTATCTTTGCTTACATAAAAAAATGTCACACAATAACAGACCGTGCTCAAATGTAATGTTCTGGCTAGTTTCATTCTTTGAAACTCCAATTTACAAATGCGCATTTGAGTGTAGCTAAAAAAAAAGTAATAGCCGGGTGAGCTTTCGAAACTTTTTTTTAATTTTTATTTTAGCCACCATGAGCTTCGAGCTTGATTGCGTGCGCATTTTCGAAGTTATGTTCGCTTTATCGTCTAGAAAACAAAGGATGCGTCGTTACTACCTCATGTGCAGCCTGTGTTTGTTTGTTTTTTTCGTTTAATATGAACAAATTTCCACTTTCCTCTCAGCGAAAGCCGCGGGGCCTTTGAGGGTAGCCCGCGATTCTGTGAGCAGAGGAGCAAGGTTGTTTTCGATGAACACCATAAAGTGAGGACAAACAAGCTTCGTCCGGTCTTGATTGAGGGGCTCGACGATTGTTTGCGTTCGTTGGATGTGAAAATGTGTTCTCCCGCCCCGCCCCCCCCCCCCCCCCACCAAAAAAAAAGAGAAATATAGAAACAAACAAGTCGGGAGAAACAAAACATATGAAAAAGGCGCGGCGGAAGTAGAACGCGCTTGCAAAAATCAAAAATAAAACACAACTGCAAACACACCTTGCCGGCCCCAGCGGTTCGTTCGATAAACCTTCGTTCCGTTGTCTGCCCCCCAACTACGCTATCTTAAAGGATGAGCAAGCGAATTTCCTGCCGAAATCAATAAAATGAAGAATTAGGTAACTGTTTAACTATTTAACAGCACAACAAAGTTGTGAGAACCGCAACAGTCGGCTTTATAAAAGGTGACGAGTTATATGAACTCAGGTGTGACTTGACTCTGCCACTTGCTGGTCTCTCAACTGCTGCAAAATCACCTTAATTTATTGTGTAACATCTGTATGAACGTATTTCGCTGCTTTTGTTCCCCGACTGTTCGTTAGCTAGTGTTGTTGTTTTGAGGCACGAGGTGTTGTCAAGGTCTTGGTGGGAAAGGTTTATCTGCTATCGTACTGAATAAACCCTCTTAGTATTATTATAATAAAAAATAAGCAACGTTGTTTTCTCTGATCTGTCACGAGTATTCAGAAAAGAAACAAGCAAAAGACTGATCACGTATAGGAACAGGGATATTTTGTTGGGACGAGCAATACATGAGAGCTCAAGGTTCAGGAACCAAGGGTACAGCGTGCAGGCTTACTGTCATTGCGCAGGCTTGCGTATTGTTCCGACGCTCCACGGTCCCGCCTAATAAGCTAAAAGCTGTGGATGACAGATTTCGACTTGGAAGGTGCTCCCATCTAATCCTTATATTTCCCGTAAGATTTCTCTGTACTTTACTTCACTGACGCATGCCAAGATGATAAGTAGGTTTTCAGAGGGTGCGGGCGTAAAGTGGCAAGAAGCCGCCAAATGTGTTGAAAAACAGATTCCTTTGAAAATGAAGAAAGCAAATACTTGTATAGATTCGGCCTTGGGAGTAACAAAAAAAAATTCTGTAAATCTACAGGATATCTTGAGATAGATTTTATCAATGTAGTCATTCAAGTCATAATGCCGCCAAGGAAAATGACTCAAAGGGTAGGTACAGATGGAATTGAATCTCCTGACTCTGCTAGTAATAAAAAAGCATATTCAAAAACACTACACCTATCAGGTGTGGGTGGTTGAGGCTTGGGCGAATTGAAGATCTGAGGAGAAGCAATGGTGCCATCCACGTGCAAAATACGCATACAAAGATGAAGAGCGATATGCTTACATCATGAACGCTTAATATCAATCTTCAGCATAACTTTGCATCTTTTGTCACTGTTATACATTGTTTGTTTTGTTTAAATGTTTCCTACGCCACTGTTTTTCTTTGTCTAGCGGTTCTGTAATTCGGTTCGCGAGACACACTATTTTCTTATGTGTGTTTAGACTAAGCTATTACATTTTAATGTTACCAATGATTAAGAAGCTTCGTAAAAACTTCAGTGTAGTCTATGCACTAGTAAGTTCTTTTGTTAATCCAGTCGCTAATACTTTCTGAAGAACGGGGAGGGGGGGGGGGGGTGATCGATTGTAAATAAAGTTAATTTTCTGATGCCTCACTACTTCGTCTCATTTAATTTTAGCTCAGACTCAACAGCACGTTTTCCTTCTTTGCGTTACTGCATACTAGCCTCGTAAGACGTATCCAGGCACGGCTGCATATTTATTAGAAATATTCGTGTTTTTTTAGAGCTAAAAGGCAGCACGAAAGTCTAAAACTCCTATATTTCGAACTGCAGCCAACTCACTCTTACCGAAAACATACTAAGCAGTAAGCAATAAGCTCTAAGGAATAAGCAATAGCCGGACATTCTGCACAGCGTGCGCATCTTTCTGTCACGTCTTAACTGTTTGATAATTGTGTTCAAGAAGTTTGTTTCGCAGAGGGTGTTCATATAAGCGCAATCAGATTCTATGAATTGCCGCCGTGTGGACCAGGATATCAAAGTCCCAGCTACTGGTTTTTAGATTCTCAAAGTTGACGCTATCTTCCAGTTCCCGAAAGACGAAGTTGGCGTTTTTTTTTTTCCCAAGAACAGTTCCAAAGACCGCGATGTCTCTCTTTCGTTGCCATATTTGTCAAAACCTCTCGCGTACGCTTCTTCATTCCGTGCGTCTACCTACTTGAAGAGAAGAATGAGGAACGGAAGAAAGCTGATGAGACGCGCCGATTGTCATCGGCCGGTGCTGTTTTTCTTTCCAGGCGTCGCCGGTTCCACTTGTCTCTCAAGCACTCTCTCGGACCCTGGACGTAAAACTAAACAAAGAAAGATGGCTGCCGTCACGTCCTCCGCAGGGACCCTGCTTTCGGGGAAGTGCCGGCATTTCTGGCTTTTCTTTCCTATCCCCCTCCTCGCTCTCATCTTACTTTCCATCGCCTTTTGTAAGTTGTTACATTGTTCCGGAAGGGACGCTGGACGTTCATTTTTGTTGTCTGCATAGTGATTCGCTCGCTTTTTCTTTTGCCTTTTTTCGTTTTTTTATGTGGAAGAGGACAGCCAAGCAGAGTTTGAAAGGACAGATAACTATTAAAGATGTATCACTTCTACGGTTTTTATACTTCATGCTCCTTTCCTCTTATAATTTATACTTTCTTCTCTTACGCTACAATGGGTACTGAGCGCTAAGTAGCTGCAATTTTTCATGTTTTTTCGTGTTGTGCGGGATTTCTAGCGCAGTCGGCGCTACTGCCTGGCAATAAATTACACGTTTTCGAGATCGATGAGACGAGGATAAGAATCGCAGCTTCCGCTTGTTTTCTTCTCGAGTCAGCGTGGCGCTGTTGTATGTGCCGGAAGGGAACTTCGTGGTCATAGATAACACTTCAGCTGTCCCGCTTTCAAGCAAGGGAAGCGCTTTTCTCATATAAGATATGAACCGAGGGCTTGTAGAAGCCTTGTCTTAGAGAATTTTATTTTGTTTCATTTTGCAATTTGTTTTAAGTTTGTTGCCTTTGATCCTTCTAGTTTTAAACAGATTGTTGGAGAAAATAAAGGGGTGCAGAAAGAAAGACGAAAAGTACGCGTAATATTATGCAAATTTTCCGAGCGCTGTCACATAAAAAGCCCACAATGTGATCGGCCAGTCCCAGTGTTCATAAGTAACTATTATCATTGCTTACTGCGAACGCACTGTCTATACTTCGAATAAAACGCTTTCAACGCAAACAAAAAAATTTTTAAAACAGGCGGCAATTCCCACTTACAGTCTGGCGTGCAGGGCGCAAGTAGGTTTTGGAAGTATGTAAGCGCTTTGAACGTCATGACTGGATTTGCTTATATTTAAGGTTGGGCACCACTCCAGAGGCGCATCCATGAAGTTTGAAACCTGTGCTGACTGTTATCAGGCTACTTCGCAAGCACATGCATAAGAGAAGGCAGTGAATGCAAAAAGCACATTTCTCCTTCTTTAGTGGTACTTACCTCGAGGGTTAAACTGGTGTTTCCTGGTGTGACTTGACGCCCGTGAGCCATTATTAATCAGAATGTGATGGTAGCTCCTGTGTACTTTTGTTCCATCGTGTGAAAAAGCAACATAGGCTGAAGGAACTGGCTTGACGTGGCAAATTAGACTTCTCCACTCGGTTTTCCTAGTGACAAGAGGCGGTTGACGAGATGAAGGTATATTCTCCTTTGATTGCGCATCGTGTTCATCAATCACTGCTTGGTTCTTCGCAATTAGCGGAGTCCACTGTCTGTGCGCTCGGAATAATCGAAAATAAGCCGGTGCAATACTTGATCCCTTCGGTCGGAACCACAACAAGATTTTAACAACGCGATAGTTCCAATAAAGCGACTTTGCTACAACGACAGTTTGAGATGTAAGTGGTTGCTTTGTCGGCGAGGATTACCATGAACATTAAAAGAGGACGACACTAAAACAACAATAACACATCCAGAGTCTATCTTTCGGTACACCTCGCACAATAAAAAACCCCACCATGCATCGCTTGCATCAAAAACGACCTTACAAACTTGCTGCCACTTTCAAAATTTCGCTCCTTCGTAGCTCGAAGGAAGAAATCGCCAAAACATTCAGTATTTGGCATTTCAGCGACCCTTACTAGGGTTCAGTTTCTTTTCTCGGTTCATATTGTGTCGCTTTCCTGTCGTCCTTGAACTCGCCAGTGAAAAGCAGAACCGCCACGCCATACATTTCACGTCTCTCTGTGCACGGATATCATATGGCGGGCTATCCACACCGTCCTACAGGCTGAAATAGAAACAGGCAAGGAGGGTGACGGAAAATAGCTTTACTTCTGGGTCCATTATAAACAAACAGCATGCCACAGAAAGCTGGCACCCGTGACGGACGGCTGACCTTCTCAGAAGCCAAGGCCTCTCATACGAGGCCATGGCGGTTGCCGATAGCACAAGGTCGTTTATAGACAAGATTATCAAAGCTCGCCGCATTTGCTCTTTCTGTTCATCGCCTAGGCTGAGTGATTTAGAATAGGATATATTGCAAGCTGTGTGTCTCCTTTTCTGTATTTATACTTGTGGGCAATCGGACGCTGAATCGTCTAGAGTAAATTTCTGCCGTTTCGCAACAAAAGGTGAGTAATGTATGATGGGAGAGAATAGGGCACAGATCTTGCATGTCACCTCTCAAATTGCTGTCACTGCTGGAGAAAAGCGCTAAATATTGAGAAACGCAAGAATCTGTGTGCAATTTATTTGAAGCGGGAGCGAAAAGCAACAAAACAAAAAGCACATTGGTAAACAAATTCCACGCACACCTAATTACCTTGCTTGTTGGAATTTACTGTCGGTCTGGTGACGTCACTTCTCTCCAAGCCATGGAAATTATCTCATGTGGTGACGTCACTTCTCCAGCGAATGAAAATTATAAGGCCTGGTGACGTCACTTTCCTCTAAGCAGTGGGAATTGACTGGTATGATGACGTCACTTCCATCCAAGCAATGAAAATTATCCGGTATGGTGACGTCACTTCCCTCCAAGCAACGGAAATTATCTCATGTGGCGACGTCACTTCTCTAACCAATGAAAATTATCAGGCCTGGTGACGTCACTTTCCTCCAAGAAGTGGGAATTAACTGGTCCGATGACGTCACTTCCATCCAAGCAATGAAAATTATCCGGTATGGTGACGTCACTTTCCTGCAGAGACCGGGAATTGTTCAGTTTGGTGATGTGACTGCGCTGGAGGCAATGGGCGAATTTGATGACCAAGGACACATTTTTATTTGTCCCCGATGAGGGTTTTAACACAACCGCGTTAGAACATACGCAGAGTTAAGACTACCTAAGATGCCCGTTTTAGATACGCGTGCCTGATCTTAAAATTTAGTACTGAAACCACAGACAGTTTGCAGGTATTGTACTGCTCTCGATTGGTTTAAAACGCCCCGAAAAACTGTTCATCGAGAGGGAGTTTACTTCGTGCGCTGAGGCTTACCCTGACTTTTTGGAATGGGTAACGTGCAGAACAATGTACCGGCAGGTACTGCTCAGGTGGGGTGACGTATGCAAACATTTGTTAATTGTTTATAATTCCAATCAAGTCATTGTAACCATCAGCTTAATAGTGGCTATAATGTCTTTCCCAGTCAAAAAATACGACAAAGCTGGTCCCAAAATACGACAGAAATATCTACTGTCCTGTCAGTGCGACAGATTTTTCTGCAGCATATTTAGAAGCTGTCTGTTGTTGAAATGTAACTGCCGAGGTAGTTACGACAGAGGACAGTACAATACGACAAAAAAACCTGTTGTTGTTACTACGAGAATTTCTATTGTGAGATCCCAAACTACTACACGCAAACTTGTTGTGACAACGAAAACTATTCTGTTTTTTTTTTTATAAGGTCATTTTCTCTTGTTTCATGAAAGCCCACTTTCCGGAAGTAGAATGCGCTCTTCGTCTTTCACACAATGATAGCGATCAACCCTAGCGTATTTTATGAGTGACCTAGTGGAAGCTACCCTCAAATACCACAAGACACGAAAGGTATTTAACGATTGCAATTACCTGAGGAATCGTCCGGTAAATTTTTTTCTGGGACCGCTCAAGGGCTCACAAACACGCGGCGTAAAAATTTTTCAGTGAAGCTGTCGAACGCTCTGCTCCGTCATGCTACGCTCAACATCTTTTAATATCTCTCTTTGCAAAAGCGAATATGGCTGCAAACCCAGATATTATAAGAATTTGCATTTTCCAACGTAATCAGCAGTAACATTTTAAAAGCCCATAAGAGCGAGTGGCAGTTTCGGAACAGAGTTCACTTCGTATTTTAGAATAATACGAATCCGTCGTGAAAAGCCTTTATGCATGTGCCAGCATTTCTACGAATGAAAAATATTTTATTCAGAGCTGCTTTATTATTTGGCTCACATCAGGCTGTTTCCTTCAAGGCTTCTTAAGAAAGCTCACTGACCCAGTGAAGTTTCTTTTTCCGCATCCATTTCCTGCGTTTTGAACAAGTTTATTCCAAAGGCTAATCAATTATTCTCTTTGTTGAAACATGCGGCGACGCAGGTCCACCATGGAGTACTGAATATTTTATAGCTAGAGGCTAAACGCGGGCAGACAGGAAACCGGTGTTTTTTTTCTCATTTAAAAACAGTTTCAACCACATAAAGTCCACTAAGGTCCTATATTTAAATAAATTATGGCAGCTTGCTTGTGTAGATACGTGGGAGCAAAATTACTAAACAAGAACTGCAATCCCAAAAGAAAAGCATTGGGGATGTTATGCCAAAAAAATACATTTCCCACAACAATACCAGCAAACAAGAAGACAAAAGGAGGGATTAAAGAGCGCGCTTTACGGTCAAGCCGGTGTGCAGGAGGGAATGCTCTTTACGTGCCGTGGAGCTCAGTTTGTTGAGTCCTCGGGAAATCCTCTGAGCTCAACAGCCGCGAAGCACTGGCGGGGCCGAGATGGAAGGAAAACTCATGGAGCTTCTCGCTGGGCCTGAATTATGCAGGCGTCAACGCTAAAGCATTCCTTTTATCCATTTTCGCTCTGCCACCACCTGGTATCAGTGAAAGCACCCACAAAGCTCATTGCTAAGTCCTATGTGGCATGGGGTAAAATGCGATGGTACAGCGGGAATACGAGACAGAGGATATAAAATGGCTGCTGTTTGGGAAATACGCCCTGCTTGTTTAACCGGCCCGCATAAGGTCACCCTCGCCGCAAGATCTATTGGCGTAAAAGCAGTAGAAAAGATTGTTTGCGCAGTAAAACAAAAGGGATCGTAGAAGGCAACATGGATTAAACGGAATCGCCTAAATTTGTTTTTGCAGCAGAAACAAAGACAATGCTAAAGCGGTCATATTTTATCTGTCTGTTTTGATGTGATTCATTTGTGACTTTCTGAGACAGAAATAAGAGCAAGAGCAAAAAACTAGATGTCAGACGATGGCTCTTGCCTCTTACAAGGGCCGGAACAACAATAAATTTGGGCAGAAGAGCATAAAAAATTATTCATATTATCAGCCTAGAAAAAGAAGAAATCACGAAAAATGCGAACTACACACTAAAGAAAGCAAAAATTATAATAAGCGACAAAAGTTGAGAACAGAATATATAATTTGTGCTGCTGTGGTGGGGCATATTGTAGCACAGAAATCTAAAACGGCAATAGCAAGATACACATAGAGCACTAAAATAAGTATCAACACGGTGGTTTGAAGTTCATCAAGAATGTAGTGACATTGAAGCTAAGGAGCAAAAATGATCATGCACTTTCACAAAATTCGCAGCATAGCAAACGTTTAGAAAAAGAAGAAATCGCAAGAAGAGCAAACTACAAACTAAACAAAGCAAAAATGATAATAAGCCATATGACTTGAGAAAGGAAAATATAATTTGTGCTGCTGTGGCGTGGTATATATTAGCAAAGAAATATATAACAATACTATACAACACATACAGCACTAAAATAAGTATGAACACGGTGGTTCGAACTTCACCAAGAATGTAGTAACAATGAAACTAAGGCGCAAAAACGATCAAGCACTTTCACAAAATTCGCACGCAAATTAAGAATACGGGCATGACAGCCTAAGAGGATTCTATGCTTCCTTCAAAAAGGCTTAAGCGTTGTTTTGGAGACATGAGCACTGGTGTTGGTGCATTCGTGTATTCGGTTTAGAAGGCTAGGTATCTGATGCTTAATACGCTGTCGTCCATAATTCGTTCTAATTTTGATGGTAAAATTGTAGTTTACAAAATGTGCACAAACGTTTCAAAAAATTTTTTGTTTCTTATAAAGCGTTTCAATTCTTATGTGCTCTAGCATTTTGTATAAAATAATTCTCCGCAGCTAAAAACGCTATTAAAATGGGAGCAATATTGTCAACCCCAGCTGAGGGAGAAATATCTGCTTAAATTTTCTTATTCGATTTATTAAAAGTAAGGTCAACGTACACGCAGTTATAAAAATTAGACAACGCAATCTATTTTTAAAACACGTATATCGCGTCCATAATCATGAACTGAAGCAGATCTTGTAGCCATAAGTATAAGACCGGCAATGATGCGAAATAGCAACGGCAAGATTAAAGCTATTGCTACTGGTACGAAATATTTCTTAGCTTGGTCACGTGCAAGCCTTGCTTTGCTCCCACCTTCGACTAGAAAGAAGCCATCGTTTTTTTTAGGTTTACATTCATGTGTCTGCAATTAGGTCATTCTTACATACTTATGTCTTTGCTGATTCCTATGGTACTCTGTCCTCGCCTTTTGTAACGCTCTTATGTGCATACTTATTGATGAATTCTTGTTTCCCATTGTACGTATATTGTTCATAATTGTGTTTACTGACTGCTTTTCATTTTCAGTGACTGTGCTAGTTCATTACTGTTATTTCTTCTGAAGTGTGCAGTTTGTTCTTTCTGCTGCGTATTATGTATGTTGTAGATGTGTTGTGCTTTATTAAACTGAATAGCGATAATACTAATAGGTTCTTCCAATAAGTGAAAACCAGACAACCGGCGGCGCAATGTGGAGAGCTATTCACACCATTTCTCTAGCCCTCTCGGTTAAACCTGCCCTACTATATATTTTTCTGCTCCACCACCTGCCATGGAGAGCCAGGTATCCTTATGTAGAATAGGCTTTAGACAAAATTAGGAGACTTAGTTCGTCACAGGACGGGGTACAATTCTCTCAAGGGAAGGCGACAGGCGTACAGACGACAATACAAATTAAGAGCTTCGTAGATTCCAGAATAACGTATAATATTTTAAGGGATGAGAGCATGAGCAGTTGCTCCGAAGAAAAATTATATAAAAGAATCCAAGGTAGGAAGGAAGGAAGAAAGGGAGGGAGGGAGGTAGGGAGGAAGGAAGAAAGGGAGGGAGGGACGGAGAAGGAAGGAAGGAGGGAGGGAGGGAGGGAGGGAAGGAAGGAATGAAGGGAGGAAGGAAGGGAGGAAGGAAGGAAGGAAGAAGGGGAGGGAAGGAGGGAGGGAGGAAGGAGGGAAGGAAGGAAGAAAGGAAGGAAGGAAGAGAGGAAGGAAGAAGGAAAGAACGGAGGGAGGGATGTTGGGAGGAAGGAAGGAAGGAAGGAAGGAAGGAAGGAAGGAAGGAAGGAAGGAAGGAAGGAAGGAAGGAAGGAAGGAAGGAAGGAGGGAAGGAAGGAAGGAGGGAAGGAAGGAAGGAAGGAAGGAAGGAAGGAAGGAAGGAAGGAAGGAAGGAAGGAAGGAAGGAAGAAATAAAGAAAGAAATAAAGGAAGGAAGGAAGGAAGGAAGGAAGGAAGGAAGGAAGGAAGGAAGGAAGGAAGGAAGGAAGGAAGGAAGGAAGGAAGGAAGGAAGGAAGGAAGGAAGGAAGGAAAAATACATAAGGGTGGACCACGTGAAAAAAGCTCTCTTGCCACATTCCACAAAATGCCAGATCACAAAACATACGTCTTGGTCCTTTAGAAAAGGGCCTAGAACAGCCCTGAAATAGTTATCGGTCTCAGTTTGCCGTCTCGAGAAACGAGCCGCGCACCATGGGAAGAAGGGAGATTCGGTTTCACGTTCCATCCCACTTCTTTAGCGTGCAAATATGAGCAAAATGTGGCGCCGGGTTAGCTTGGGTTTCCTCGTTGTCATAGATGCATCGCGGAACCGAGGCTGCGCCAAAAGGTTGGCGCTCGGAAGCACTACTGACAGTGTTCTGACTTTGCCGCGGGTTGGCGCTGCTCTCCCTCTTCCTGTCATTGCTGCCGTTGATGAGAAAAGACGGCCCTGCCGCGCACCGACACGCCAGCGAAGGGCGAGCAGGCAACGAGCAGAGGAACTCGGCTGAAAGGTTTACATCCGTAAGATTTTTCCAAGCTTCTTTTTATTTTTCGTTACCTCGCTTTCTCTCGAGCCTCTTATTTGCTTGCTTCGGGTAGTTTTGCGCACAACGTGCTCAATCCACGAAGGTTACGACCATCGTAAATACCAGAAAAGCAAATCAGATCACCCGAGAAAACGAGACTTTTCGCCTAAAAGTAAGCATGCAAAAGACGTTCTAGAGGACAAACAGCGCACGATGAACGTCCAGCATGCTCTTACTACCCGTTAGAATGAATTACCGCCAACTAGCCCAGATAGCTTTTTCGTACAGAATGAAAAAAAAAAAGTGTCACTGCACAATTCTTAACGTATCTCGAGTGATTGTTTTAAAGATCAAGCCATAAAACTTGTTACAATATGCCGAGAAAGGCAGTTTTACGACGCGAATCTCGTTCGCATTATGCGATAAATTATGCGCTTTTTCATTCATCTCAGGCAGGATGGAACAGCAGCCGGCTTGCAAGGGTGCGGACCAAACAACACATCGAGCATTCTGATTCGACTTTACAATGGCGCCTGCCTGTAGCCTGTGATGTACAGTACTCACGGATTGAAATAGGACATTCGGAGCGCGTGGCCGTCGCTTCATGGAGCGCCGCCCGTAGACGCTCATGGAACCAAGGTGGTGCATTGTGGTATGGCGCGAGAGGGAGAACATCTACAAAGCAGAATTGTTCCTTCCAGTAGCCAATGAGCCGGCCTGTGGTTTACCACATGCCTGCGTGGCACTGCAAGGCTAGCGCTCCGAATGTCCTATTTCAATCCGTGAGTACTGTACATCCATTTAGGGATATTTCAGTAAGCAACGAATTTTCGGGCAAAAAATTAATCTTGTCTTATTCTCACATTTGCCATGAAGTGCTAAAAAACAGTGAAAATGAAGACAATGAAATAAGGGGGGGGGGGGGTAAAATATGAGGCTTAGAGGTAAAGGTACTTTTTTTTAAAGAGTTTTTTACGATTGCGGCTAACGCGCCAAATACAAGAAAGAAAACAAGATGTGACGAGGACTAAGGCAAGATGACGTTGCACCCGCAGAGTTCAGCGGCCACCAAGATCACAGGATGTATTTCCTTGTGAAGTTTAAAACATGTATGTAATTTTTTTGTGGGACATACAAAACAAGTGCCGTTTTATTATTTATGCCCTTCTCTATGGCCCTTTCTGCGATATTCACCTTAGATGGATATGTCAGCCAACACTGTGATTCTTTTACGGTGCGCGGTAATGTTGTAATCTGTAACCTTTGGCAAAATAGCGACGAGAGAATCCATAATCGCGTTCCCGGACACCTGATACTACGGTCGTTGTCCATGAATTCGTGAGATCTTAGCCGCAGATATTAGAACCGAGTTTTCAGCTTTAACACCTTTAAGCAGGGCGTTCGTCATAAAATTTCATAGCCCGATGAACGGTCATCTGAGAAAGCCTCCAATAAAAGACCACATGAGGCGCTACAGTCGCGAACCGTAGAATTTCAATTCATCGTTTTTTTTCTGCCACAGAAATAATAGTCGGTTCTTGGCGTAATAAAACTATTGAAAGCAATAAAACGCACTTACAAATGGGAAATGAATAAAAAGAAAAGGAAAGCCGTTACTATTCTTTTTTTTTTCAGTTTTTCTTGCTGATCCAATCTCTTCTATCTTGAGCTCGCACTCACTAACAGCAATTTCATTCTAACATAGGGTTCTTGGCGCGACTGTCTAGGGAATTGATTTCTGCTTTTACGACGCTGAATTTTTTATGTTTTTGCATCTCTTGCGACGATATTCTACGAGTAAGAAGTTACGCACTTTTTCGTCGTCTTTACTCTGTTGCTCAGTGTACTGATCTTCATTTCCGAAAGCTCATAAGATGAAGCGAGAGCCAGCGATATTGGAGACCGGAATGGGAGCTCTTATTGCTAGAATTTTAGTGCGTTCACGTGCTGGAACGGTAGTTGATGCTGCGGCAGCCCTATCGAGACCAGATTCGTAACGAGGCTGTGGCGCTTCTCCGACGTCACGTGTTTCTATTCTGTGCCTGTGTGAAAGGTCACTGCCAAAAATATTTGTGGAGTGCTATTTGTAGCGAACGTTTGATAATCATCTGTTACAAATTATTTCGTATTCGTTGCTGTGAAACTAAGAGGATGCTGCTGACACATCATTGTATATAATCGCTATGCGAACGTATGCGCTAAGAGCGACACAAGAAAATACACACACGACACAAGCTTGTGTCGTGTGTCGTGTGCGCTTGTGTCGTGTGTGTTTTTTCTTCTTGCGTCGCTCTTAGGGCATACGTTCGCATAATGATCGCGATATTAGCTTTGCTGGCATATAATCGGTTTACCATATCCAGTGTATGGTCTATTTCTAACACAGCGAAGTAGCACGGACTGTCAGGACAACAGCTTAGGTGACCAATGTGTCATCAGAATGTGTTATTGATGATAGTCCTGCTCGCTTTAAAAACTGAACTGTAATACGTAGACCACCAATATATCGTCAGGCCGGAACGAAACGCGAACGAAGTCTGTGAACGAAACAAAATATATTATCTGTATGTTTTTATCTGCAGAATACAATCTGTCTGATGCATGTTTCTCAGTTAAAGGTCTACCACATACTTATTTATAAACCGGTTGCAAAGGAATATTTAACTGAAAACTAGAAAAGTACACTAAATGCGTGTTTGTGTTTCATTCCGGCCTGACTGTACATATCGTGCGTAGCACCACTTTGTGGATAAGGGCGTCAAAGGATCAGCCCGTTAGCATTTTTTTTTGTTATAGCGACCAGTATGACGTCCGTTCAATTATCGCATTTAGCACAGCTTTAGACTGACAGAAGATTGAAGATAAAAAACTGACTGTGTTCTATAAATCGTGATGTAATTATCAACAGAAACGAAGACTTCTAACAGCTTATCAGAATCTGTTAGAACAAATGAATTGCGCCCATTTTTAGTTTAACAATGCAAAGTAACAACGTACAGATTTAATTTAAAAAAAAGGGTAAAAACAGTGTCTAGAGTACAGTCCAACACCACTCTTACCTATCGTTAGCACACCGTCCGACGGCACGGCAAGCGTACTAAGCGGTTTCGTCGGCGCTTCTCAGCAGTATCACCATGTCAATTTAAATGACAATAGGCCAAATCACCGATATTTTTTCTCGCTGTCGAGCTGCACATCGTGGTTCAGAAGAAAATACATTCTTTAAGGTGCCAAACAATAGTTCCCAGTCAATAGATTTACGTGCTATATGTTTGCGAAAGATGTGAAAAACTACACAGCATCGGGGAGTTTTGGGGAGTTAGGCTAAGTGAGCTCTAGCTTTCAAACCAATGCAATAATATTTTAACGACTTGTGATTTGTACCGAGAAACCTACGCCGCTGACATGAGCATGCAAAAGCGTTTTTGCGCCTTGCAAAAGCATTCCTTATACCTGGTAATGGCCTCCACTGTCCGACAAGAGAAAGAAGCAGGCCTAAACCGGCTTATCCTGCCAGGAAAGATTCGCTTGGCTGATCTTATGCGACGAGCAAGTGAAGGACGAAGCCCCATTACTGAGTTTTATGCCAGTAAAATGAAACCTCATTGATAAAAAAGTAGTTGATCGATTGATCGATCGATTGATTGATTGATTCATTCATTCATTGGTTGATTGATTTATCGATTGATTGATTGGTTGGTTGATTGCTTGATTGAACATTTTTGTACTATCGTTTTTACTTTGCTGTGGTTGTCTGGTGATCCGGGAGCGGCGCCAAGCATTGCTTTTTTTACTGCCGTGGTGTCATTCACCTCCCAACAAGGCTGCCAATCTTGCGAGACAAATACATTTTTGTGCCCAGAATATTTCTGCACAGACTTTATCATCACATATTATATTGTGTCTTTGTAATGAAGGCGTCCAAAAGATCAGCACATCATACGCCGTAGAAAAAAAAAGCAACTTTAGAGTACTTGCTTTTATTTGCTACACGAGACGTTCCTTCACCCTCCCAATGCAGTTGATCTTCCCAGCTACAAACCCACGTTGCAGTGAACAGAGGTTGTTTCGGGATTGCGAGAGCGACCTGAATTTTGCGTTGCTATTACGGCGACTGCTCCGGGCTGCGATAGGAGATGCCCCGCATGCAAACATCCCCTTTCGCCAATAGTCTTCAGCCCACTACTGACATTCGCAGAGTCCCAGGGAAAAAAAGGAAGCACATTGCAAGGAACGGAACTCGTACCTGCTGTCAGAGACAGGTGCATTTTTGCCTTGCCTCTTTCTGCTAGTTGCTTTTTATCCTATTTTGTGTTAGTCTGATTCTTCATGTCAAGAAGATGACGGCAGGAACTTGTTATTGGTCTGAAATGTATACGTGCCGTCTTTGAAGCCTTCGAAATGCATCTGTCAACACCAGCCAATAGGAGCAGGGCCAGAGAACAGGTATATCGGCGAGGATGTATGCAAAAGCTTTCTTTGAAAAGCCACACTATAATGCTATCCCCTACCTCCGCTTCAAAGCAATGGTGAGCTTCAGATCAGGATCTATTGGAATACAGAAGCAAAAAAAAAGAGGTCTTTTTTTGTACGTGTAGACCTCGCTTTTTCGACGTAAGGCATGCAGGTAAGAGCGCAGTGCACGCATTTTGTGGTGGAATAAATTTGTCGAATAAATTTCACGTATTCAGTCAGTAGTTCCAGGTTCTTTTGGGCGCACAGAATACGACCTTGCGCAAATCATGACAAACGCAACTATTCAATAAAAGGGCTCTATACGGTAAAAGGTTTTCAACATTTTTTTTAAAACAAAAATGTCGAGTACAAAATAAAAACATTCCAGTAAAAGTCAAGCCAGAAGTGGTAAGCTTCAATTCTCTTTCTTGCGTACTGGCTGTCATAGATAAGCATGTTACAGTGATGCACAGACGGCCACAAGCTAGAAGAGAAGACAATAAAAAATAAAAAACCTGTAAAGTAAAAATTACTCCTAAAGTTAAACCAGCAAAAGCAGCGCTCCAAGCAGACACTGAGACTGCACTTCATACTCTCTAAATAGATATAATTGATCTCAAGCTCCTTCTCTCTTTCAATAAATAACACAAACATTAAAATCTCTCGCCGGACTGAAAGCGCTTCCCTGAATTTTTACTGTGGCACATGGTTCCTTCTCGCAACATTGTGTTTTATTTTTCTCCTAATCCCGCTGTTTTTCAGGAAGCAATGAATAGAAAACGTTTTTGTGAAGTCTATGTTGTTAGTCGCAAAACAAGATTTTTTCGTTGTTTCCTTAATTTTTGCATTTGAACAACAAAGATGGTGTAAATGAAACACAGCCGCCCATTAAGTACTTTGCATTTACAAAGATAATCTAAAAAGAAGGGTGGGAAGCTAGAACATAAGCGCTTGAGAAAGAGGTTTGCAACGAAAACAAAAACAAACCTGTTTACCGGGTGGTTTGAGTGTTATGTAAACAAATTATAATCTTGTTAAGAAAACAAAAACCTGGCTCTGAAGCTAATCACATGCATCGCTACACGTTTTAGTGGATTTCAGGAAGTAGCGAATAAGAAAAATTTCACTTTAACAAGCCTCGTTCAGACCACGTGGAGTACGAAGCGATCATTTGAAAACATAAACTTACGTCACCGGCTTTCACTAAGAGAGAAAAAAATCGGAAACAAATTAACGGTATCCGAAGCACCAGCATGTACGAAAGCAAAGTGGATAAAGGTTGCCGTATTCTAAGAGGTACAGTCGCGGTTATATCGCTGCTATTAGCCACTGTGACTAGTAGAGAGGTGCCTCTTATTCGCCTACACACTAATTTTGCGTGCCATGGCAACAGAAGTTTCACTGCGCGTTTTATACTTATTTAGAAAACGGCCTTTCCTCGTATCGTCGTGTACCTCACAAACAGCACCGGACAGTCAGAGGGGCGGCCCATCGGAGATGAGAAGAGACAACAGCTGCTACTTTGCGGCCACTCAGCAGGCATAGGAGACTGGTCGAGCGGCAGTACTTCGGCCACATTGGCTGTAGACGCTTTTATGCGTTGCATATTGCAATCACTCAGTTCAGCCCTCGGGCGCGGCCGGGCAGCCACCAAACCACGTGACGTGACGTCACGACAGCCGGAGGAAAAGCTGGGCCCCAACTCGCGCGGTCGCGCGCGGCCGCAGCCACCCCCTGACTCCCGCTCCTCCCGCTAGGGGCGCTGCGCCGGCGCGTGACGTCACGGAGGAAAGGCTGGGCCCCAACTCGCGCGGTCACGCGCGGCCGCAGCCACCACCTGACTCCCACTCCTCCCGCTAGGGGCGCTGCGCCAGCGCGTGACGTCACGGAGGAAAAGCTGGGCCCCAACTGGCGCGGTCGCGCGCGGCCGCAGCCACCACCTGACTCCCGCTCCTCCCGCTAGGGGCGCTGTGCTATGATTGACGTCACGGCATGTGTATAAAAGTGCTGCGCTCCTTCGCCGGGACAGTCTTATACCCCTGTCACACGGGCATTTCGAGGGCCTTGGAACCGATAGTCTATCGACTCAAAGGCGATCGAGCGCTGCTACACTGGCAGTTTCAATGGCGATCGAGTCAATAGCCTATCGAGTCAACGGAGCAGCACGGAACTCCATCGAGATATGCAACGCATTCTTGGCTTAACCAAGCTAAGCCTGGCCATTTTTTTGTCGTATACGGCAATTATTGCAATTCAAAAATCTTTTTTTTTTTTGCAGGTGGATTGATGCTACTGGGAATTAAGAGTGTGTGATGCCTAGCACGTGTGTTCATTTCTGTTAATATTTCTTGACTCCCCCACAGTTGCTCATTATTTGCCTATGTGTAGTGGGTTGGCTATATGTTTAAAACATCGCAGGGTTACTGGCGCCGATTAATACACGTAGGCATGGCTACGTTACTCGCTAGCGAAGAAAAATACATTAGCATTCGCTCCCAGAAAATTTGCGATCAGAGGGCACATACAGTCGCGTCAACTGCTTCAAAGATAAGCAATAAACGGGGACAAGAAATAATTGTAGGCCATGGACAAACAAGTTTGAACTAAATTCTTAGTGAATTTGATCTGATATCTGATACCTTCGTGTTTTTGTGCACTCACGTGCCATGGAGAGAGTGAGATTTACGCTTGCGCAGGAAGCTCATAAACTTGTCTGCAACATTTTCGCTTTTGGCGCCTCTTTAACAGGAGCCCAGAATTTACCTTGCGTGTAATAAATCATTGTTAACTTCCCATTCCAGCTGTGCGGTATTCGACACGACCAATATTACAGCGAATGCTTTTTTATGTCACCTTGGTTTCGCTATTTCACTTGCTAGGACAGGTCACTTATTTAGTCAGATTACCGCTCAATTCAATACTTCTTATTTAATCTTCTCAGATAGTGTGTAATGAAATGCCGATTTTAGGAGTTCTGAAGGAAAAATGTAAAGAAAAGTGAGGCTTTTCTCGGCGTCTTTCTTTCCGGTTCCTGAAAGATAAAAACACAGCAAGAAATATTTTGTTCTGATCCACATAAGTACGCAGCACCATTCTGAAGACAGAAATAAAATGGGGAAGAAAGAAAATCACCGCGACCAAAGAGGAGCACTTTTTATGCTGAGCTTGGATCGCCGTTAGTGTTCGACGAGACCTGCAGTGACACCCATATTTGCACAAAGGCTGACTCAGCAGCGTCATCGCGTAGCATCAGATTACGTTGCGCTATTTCCGACAGAGCCATGCTCGTTTGTCAGCGCAAACCGGACGAGGAGCGCCGCACGCAAACAATGACATCCGCCGGCAACAGTGCGGGCCCATTACTGGTGCGCCAGCCGGTGGAAGTTGCCTCTTGTTTCGCTTCGCCCGGCTCCCCCGCACGAATCAATAGGAGAAGGCGTCTTCCGCTGCTGACTACGTAATTTTTTCCCACAGTGATGACGTAGAAAATCAATCAGTGCGATGGCTGCGCGACGGGGTATTCCGGTACCCCCGTCGCGACGTCTGGTGTTTGGCTGAGTCACATCAAACAAGGCTCTGCTGCGTCCTGTAAAGCGTACTCTCACTGTTAAACACAACTGCTATGCAGCAGAGAAGGTCCACAAACACTTGGCGTAAGGCGGTGGAGGGGGGGGGTCAAGAAATGATGGCGGGGGAAGGTTAGCGATTGTTAAAAGGAGATGCGCTGAGCAGAGAAAAAGTTTTTTTTTTTCGTCTCACTGACTGATCGTGATCTTTTATAGGCGTCAAGGAGCTGAGTGCGCTGACAGGGCTGATCGCCGAGTAGTGAATCGACAGAAGAAGGGGAAGGGTGAGAGGAGGTGATTGTGCACGGCTGAGGAGCAGTGATATGAATTAACAGAGTACAGTTTAAAACATTAACTGAAGTTAAAAATTCAGCAATGATTGTAAAATAAACAGCACCATTTTGCCTAATAGTGTGGCTAAAAATGATAACTAGGTAAATTTTATGTGTGGAAATAACTTAAGCAAACGCTTTTTGTCTCAGCACAGCTTTTTAAGCAAAATTTATTGTCCCCGGGCATCAATGATGGGTAAAGGTGTGATGAAAGATGTAGTACTGATTAAATTAATAAAAAAAGGCTAGCTGATTTGATGAAGTCCAGTGGAGAGTCCAGACTGGGCACAGTTCTTAAGCAGTATCTATCGGAAGCTTGTAAAATTAGTTTGAAATACATTTATGTAAAAATTTAGAAAGCAATATGCTGAAATATATACCGGGCAAAACAGACGAGTACCTCGTCTCTTTTGGGGATTTAGTAACTGGCATGCTTTAGGATGCGCAGATGTGGGCGGGTGTCCAGTATGTCGAGAGCGAGAGTTGTGGCCCCTACAGGTTATTATGTCCTTCCCTCTGATGATTCAAGAATATTTCCTCATCACGCTTAGAATAGTTCTGTATGCCGCTTTTCTTCCACAATTCTCTGAGCTCTTCACACTCCGCCTGCACTCTTGTTCAGGGCCCGGTCTTGCTTTTTTCTACTTGTCCACAATCCCTCAGCTGGCCTTCTTGTTTCCTAACGTTTTCTTTCAGCTCTTATCTTCTCTTGAACAATAAACTAATTTTGTATGTCCTCTCCTGGAGCAATCTTCCTGAAAATTGTTCTTTAAATAATCTTGCATGTAAGCAGTAGTGTCCATTTTCTTAATTCAATGGGAAGAAACGAGCTAAGATTCCATTATGACAACACCACATTTTGCAGCTCCAACAAATTAAACAGTGCCGTTTTAACCACCACACCAACTGCAATACCTGGAAGAGACTGGCGTTGTTCTTTTCTGCGTGCCGCGAATGAACGCTTCGTTTCAGTTCTGGGGGCGACCAATCACATCAAAGAGCTCAGGTTTATTATCAACTCTGCTGGCCCTTACGAAGAAATGGATAAGTCTAGCGCTTCACGGCTGAGAATGTATTCGTCATTTGAGCATAGACAGGCATTGGTGTCAGGTAGAGGGTGTGGAGGGTTTGTACGCAGGGAGTTCTCACTAAAAGGCCCTTTTCTTGTCAGTTCACCTCTGCCCTGAAGTCTTCATTCAAAAAGCATAACAGCAGCAAGACATGAAACGGAGGTAGCGATATAAGTTAGCGGTGACGCCGAGTTTTCGAGTATGTGTACATGTACGATAAAACTTTTAAGCACACGGAAATCACGAAAAGCTTAACAGTACGGAGTTTTAACCGTGCAGCCGAGAACGGAGGGGTCTGCACCGGGCGCAGCAAACACCTAAGGCTCTAGGAGCCCTGGTCTAAGGTTGCCTCCCAGTTCGGGTGGCACAAAGCTCTTCATTTACTGAAATGTTTTTCATCATCATCAACATTAACATCAGAACCATATCCATCATCTGACCCCCCTGAGCAACTTCCGCAGTGCATTCCTCTATGCCAGGCCGCGCCTCCAAGCATCAAGGGTATTCAGCTTTGTCATTTATCCTCTGTTCCGAAATCTTCGGTGTGTGCCTGTACAGCGGGTGCCTACTCCTTCCTATGTGTTGACATTACGTAATCCTCATATGCATGCTCACACACCCTGGTCAAAATACTCATCAGGCTGCCGTTTCTTTGAAGCAGGTCAAAATAGCTCGAAAGCTTCCAGCTCGCTTAGCCCTCCATCGCGGGATGCCCTGGAAAGATCCACTCTTTGACGCACTGATTACTTCTCGGAAAAGACTTGCAGCCATGAAAAGAGCCGCGGAGCGGCGATTGCTTAGCCGAGGGAAGTCGCTAGCGAATACAGCCCTGCCACGTGTTCCGTAAGATGAGGGTTGGCTGCAGAGGGCCGCAGATTGCTTTTGCGAGTGGAACGCCAGAGCATTGGGCACAGGGCGTATTTCATCAGAGCCCGTTTGTTTTCGTCCGCATCGGCGACAAACAAGCCGTGCGAGAGTGCGTCCTACCGGGAGGCACAAAAAGGGCGATTTGCTGCATAGGAATTGTTTCGTCGGTTAAAGTGGGAGAGTAGAACAAACGGGGCAATGGTTCGCACTTTCTCACGACAGGCCACGCCCGTTACGGGGCCAGCATGATAAAAGACACCAAAAATGATATGTCCACATTTTTTTTCGGGTCGCTCTAAGTATTCTTTTCTTCCTCTTTGCAACCATGTTTGCGTAGATTCTAATTAAGAGAAAATACCTTTAGCGTAAGCCATACTGTCGGTATTCAAAATTGCACGGAAAATTATTCCTGAGTCTCATTATTACTTATGTTGTGTGAGTACAAAAATGCACTTGTATTATACAGAAACTAAAACCGACAGAGAAATTGGTTAATTGATTTGTTGATTGATTGATTGATTGATTGATTGATTGATTGATTGATTGATTGATTGATTGATTCGATCGATCGAAGAGACCCTGGCTTCGCAAACTATTTTGTTGACAAAACTGGCGGAATAAATCACCATCATTGCCTGCAGAAGTATGCTGCGCATGAAAATTGCTCAAATGAGCCGTAATAGACTTCTCCAGAGCTGACAGCTGGGACAGTTAGATTTGGATCCCGATAAAATATAAGGCTCCAACTTCACAAAGCTACAAGAAGAGAAAAAAGCAGCACACGCGCTGTACCAGTACATATTAAGGCGCAACTCAAATGAGACACAGCCGCAGGATTTCGGTTACTGCACACAAGTTTGGAAATCAACGACTTCTTACGCTTTCTCTTCAAATCTGAAGTTCTTACACACAGTTTTAAATCAAAGCTGTTCGTGCAATTTTCATAAACGACCTATTGATTTAAGCCAACTGTTGTTCTCGGTGAACATTTTTCTTTTGCTGATCTAACTCAACAGAAGGAGCATAAAAACCAGGGCCGTGCCTTATCTCTCATTTTGTCCTATGCTATTAGCACCATAGATCAAGCATATTGATGTCAGCAACCAACCAGCCCAAATCTCTGCGTTATCAATGTCTACTTTAGGTAAAGTTTCAGCCGTTCTAATTACTGCTCACTCCAGGCCAGCGAATGTGCAATGCTGCATTCTGACCCTCTATTAACTGTGTGCAAACCGAGCCGGGCATTCAAACATGAGTGTTTCTCGGCTAATTACAGCGCATGGAAATACGCCTCTACACGAAAACCAGATGCCTGAGACGGGAAATCGTTCTTCAACCACTATATATCCAAATATTTTGAGCTGCGTTTTTATTTCACTTCTAGTTTACTTGTTTTTGCGTCTAACTTCCACTAACAACCGAGAAAAAGATAAGCATACAAAAACGCCGAAAGCCTTCGCAGGCTTTTATTTTTTCGTGCGCGTAACTTTCCGACGTTAATCTACAACTCATTCCACGACTCATTTCTCTGCCCAGCAAATGTCAGCGAAAAAGAAAGCAAGGAGCGCCAAACACAAATCCTAAATCCGGGGCTTCCACCGCCGCATCCGGTAAACACCGTGAAAACTAAAAATGGCAGACGCAACTTTCCAAGTCAGTTTTCGGTTGCCATGGTTGCACCGCGTTGAGCTAAACCACACGAGGGTCTCCCCGCCGCGCGCCCCACTCCACAGAATAGCGGCGGCTGGAAACGCCAAACCACGCGTGAAAACCACGGACGCAGTGCATGCAGAAAGAGAGGCTGCAGAGCCGCGCGCGCACAACGCAAAGCGTAATCCAACAAAACGACACGAGAAACTCTCATTATCGAATCCACTCGAGAGCCCGTTCTGTTGGAGAAGCCCGGCGTCCCCTCAATCCATGCCACTTCATGCAGACGAGAGTGCATTTGCAACGCCTTTTCCATGCAGTGGATGGTGCGGCGGCGAAACATTTTTGTTTACTTGTATGCTTTCTTTGACGTGCTCTTAGCCTATCAGATAAAGAACTAGACGCTCTAGTTTTTAAGCAAATATTTGCTCGTGCTCTCGTTTCGATTGCTATCACGCAGAAAATGGGGCGGAAGTTAATGCAGGATGCTTCATGATAAGTTTGTGTGCCAACTCTTGATGCTGCCGAAGTTACTTGAGCTGTGTATTGCTTTCCAGGCCACACATTTCGTTCACTGCAAGTGAATCCTAATTACGCAGCAGAGTTACTTGGCATTCTTTATAGACAACCACAGAAACAAAATATGAGTTTCTACCACTTTTTACACAACTGTTGCAATAAAATTTTATTTGCTTCATAACAAAGTGGCGGCGGAACCACCATTCGCAAACATCCGGCCTTCCAATATATGTAAGCCTTGTCACTTTACCTTGGCGTACTACACCCAAGAATTATGGACAAGCGCTTTCTTTAACAGAAAAAGAAAACTTATGAGCCCATTTTTTCATATATAGTAACATTTAACTATAATAACAAATATATCCGCAGATGTTTCCTCGCCAGGACTGCATTTTTTTGCTATTACCGAGTTTGTTATTGGCAAAAACAATCCTCATTGGTATTTTATGGCTGTTTTAGCTACTCGATACGCGCGATGGAGAGACTTTAAAAGAAAAAGTTCCCTTCGCATCTAAAGAATAAACCATTGCTTTCAATATTTACAGAACAATACTTTACAATTACCTCACAATTACCTCAAAGTTCAAATTGACGCCCAAGAACTCTGAACATGGCAGAACACCATGCAGGCAGGCCACGAGAAACAACCGCAAGACATGTGGCAGGTACAACTAGTCCGGATTGTGTTCACGGGTAATATGGCTGTATGCGAACATGTCGAAAAAAGGCCTTCGCTTACAAGGGAAGAGCGGGGGCTAGTTATTGCTTCATAGCGGAGATATCAAGCGAACTTATACAGATACCACATATTCAAAAATGTTTTTTCTAAGCAAGCGTTTAGAGTCGTGAACGATATGTGACATCCTACTGCCCTAGTTTGCAAGTTTCTTAAGTTCAACACCAAGATACACGACAGCTGGCAGTCGTCCGCACCCCAATGACGCTGGCATATTCATGCAAGTGTTGTTGACTCTTCACTTGGAATGTTATTCGCCACATTAAAACAAGGTGCAGCAACTCCTAAACCTTTCATTGAATTACATTCATTTTCATTTTTTTTTCTGTTAACTGGGAGCCTGCTGCCCAGCTTGTTTAACCCAGCTAAGCAACAAAGAGTATTTGACGGTTATTGCGGAGTTGTACACCGACATTTCCGACGCAACATTTAACACTGGAAGTATGCCTTTAGAGTAATGTAAGAGTGCAGTTTGGCAAAGCTCCTACGAGTAATTTTCCTCATCTTGCTCGGCTCTCTGCAAACATTTTAGCAAATTCGAAACATTTTATATTTTTTTCTATGGCCGAGAATTCACACCCTGACTGCGACTTCATATCTTAGGAGCATTCAAAACATTTACGGAATCAAACTACATCAGTGAAAATTATTAAGAAACCAAATATTTTCCTTAATCGTATTCGAACTCTCGTTCATCAGGCAGTGACCAATCTGTGCATCAATCAAGAAGTTAAAATAATTAAATAGGTATATATCATAATAGTCGGTGTTTAAGATCCAGAGGAAAAAAAAAGCTTTCAGACTATATTATCGTGGCCAAGTGCAACCCCGAATAACAGAGGCAAGGGTGCAAATGTTTAAACATTGTTTTTAAAGGTCACGGTACTGCATAGGTCAGCTTTAGCTTAGCACGATCAGTTATCGTGCATATAAGCAAAATGCATTTGCTGCATTAGGCTTCAGCACTGAATTAAAAATGCACTACGTTAGGTTTTTTTTTCAACTCTATTCTCACTGATTTAAGCATTTTGTCTTCAATGAATGACCTCAGCCTGCGCGTTACTGTCGCACGTAATAACAAATAGTGATTTGTTCACCTGCTGAAGAGAAAAAAATAATATCCAGGTTTGATGGGACCATAAAGCAGCTCGCATGACCAGTTGAATAACCACCCTCCAGAGTGTGCCCAATTCACCGTTAATTTATGGTACGCCCCAAGCTTTAAAGCCATACAGGCGCGCACTGGTCGGAGCATCTGAGGTTCATGCCATCCAGACGAGCTTGAAATGGGCCCTACCTTAGAGGCGTGACAAATATATCACTGCCGCATCCTCGGCCTGGCAGACTGGAAACAGTGTGAGAACTTTCATACCTTTTGCGGTTCCATCAAGAACATTCCTCTCGTACTTTGCCTAAAAGAGAAGAATTTTCTGCGCATGCTAGTGGCAGCTTCGCTCTCTGAAGTTAACCTGACGCGAGTCGGATTTTTCTCTAGTTCGCGTTAGCTATGATGTCAGGAGCGAAACACACCGCTTAGCGCCCACTCCACATTTTGTATGCAGCTGAAAGTACAAGGACAGCATTTAACGAAAACTTCTGATCACGCACTCTCACTGAATGCGAAACAAGCAGGGCCGAAACAGCACCACGAAAAACATTTACAACAATTCCCAGTCACTCGCTGACAACTCTCCCTACTCTGCGTTGCTTCTCGTGCGCACCGTTGATCAGCGTGTACGCAGGCTGGCCTTCTTCATTTCCCCGTCCCGTCCCGTCCCCGCCTCGTGTCTCTGTCACCGTCCCTAACGAACCGGTTATGTCGACGTAATCTAATAAGGGCACGTGGTCTCAAATGACTCAAAACTGCTCTGCGCCACAATTTTCTCGGAGCGCATTCTTCTTTTTATTTAAAGTTTACAACCCTCTTTTTCCCCTTTTCTGTTAGAGAACGGTTGGTCGGAAACCATGCTTCTGCCGTAACGCCGAGTTCTAAAGAAAGTAGATTCCGCTCCACATCTTTCAAAACTAGGCGTAACGGGCCAAGCTGGACAGGAAGTATGACTTTAGAAACTCAGCTTCTACTTGCTGCTTGTACAGCTGGGCTTGATGGTTTCGAAAGAATATTTGTTACCAGCGCTAAACATCCAGACGCAACTCTGTTGGCGGTGCTCGCGAAGCAATATTGCAAATAACCGCGCCACGTGTTGTTGGAAGCATTATCTGAAACTATTAAGTTTATTTTTCTAGAAGGGCCACCGCCTAAATTCTAGAAGAATAAAATAAGTTACCGACACATATAAAAGACAGTCAACCTATAATCCAGCTAAGGATGTTTCTTCGCACAGCGCTAATATATTAATGTTCAATATGAAGAATTCAAGTGATCTAACGTCCATGCAACCAGCAAAAAGAATAATAATTCGTTTATACGAGCAGCTTTCAGTTGCTCGTTTCGCCGCTGATAGTCTGAAAACCTTTCTGAACCGCGTTCGTTGATGCAAATTACCGTATGCAAAATAAGGCTATCAAATGCCACTTTTTCATCCACCGGGAGCGCTTGAAGTATTGGAGTTTTTCATGACTAATTTACTCCGGTTCGTTTCGATCATTGAAGTATATCGCAAGGTCTGATCACTAAACCCATCCAGCTCTGTGTTTACACCAGTACCGTTACTTTCGAATTACTTTTTCTGCTTCAATGCGGATTTGCGAGCACTTTGGCCACGGGAATGTTGCGCTTTCTTCACACTTTTCTCTTTCGTTCTAAGTTTCTGATTCGTATTTCTGAAAACGATACACGTAATGTTCCCGTTAACATTACCCTCCGTATGCTAACGTGTCTCTAAGACCATATTTAACCCCCTGTCATTTTTTGTGCTATTTTTAATCTGCTTCTATGGTTACGAATATTGTGTATGTGTGTCGGGTTTTTTTTTCGGAATTCCAGCGCTAAGGCATATTTGTTACTACACACATTAAATGCATGTGAAATATTATTGCTTATCAGTTAATATTGTGCTACTTTGGTAATTAAATTGACCTCTTCACGATAAATTAGTCAGTTGATTGATTGAGTGATTGATTGATTGATCGATCGATCGATCGAGTGATTGACTGACTGATCGATAGATTAATCTATTTGTCGATTGATTAATTAATTAATTAATTGGTTGGTTGGTTGATTGATTGATTGATTGATTGATTGATTGATTGATTGATTGGTTGGTTGATCGATCGAGCGAGCGAGCAACGTACCGACTGACCAATCGGTCTGTACCCTTTCTGCCCGCCTCTTAATACGATTAATAGCATTCGCAAAATCAGAATATCCATGCCCCCTGACGCATTTTGCGCATCACATATGCGGCCAACACGTTCTTAGCGGTTACTTCATAGCACGACGGCACGGATTGTAGGCTCTTACTTTGACTTTTCATTTGCAGCACGCTCTAGCGAGATGCAACTACTCTCTTTCGCATACGTAATAAGCCGACGATATGAACGCGAATTGTGCAATGCCCTTACCTCCTTAGGTTAGGAATATTAGAAAAGGTGCCTTGCGTGAAGCATGCGTTATTCAAATGGGAGCTGCGATGCTCATACATGAAGGGAGCACGCGCATGTCTCGAGCGAGTTCAGCCGAAATTTTCGCTTCAAACCAAACACTGTATAACTTTAGAATATTGATGCGTACTCTAGAACACACGAGTGCAAGAACGAGCTGCAGCCTTCTTAACAGGTAATTAGGATTTTAAAACTAGCCGCTCACATACTGAAAACTTTTTAGGCCAAAATTGACTTTTTTCTTGAAAGAAATTTTTTACAGTGAGTATTATGTAGTTGTTTGTTTGAAAATAAAAAACGAGTTCAATATAATATATATATATATATATAGGCCAACCGAGCCTCCTGTCTTCCAGAAGAGATAACAGAAATTATTTAGGACAAAAAACGAAAGAACTTTAAAGCAGTCTATAATATTTTAAAGGGTCTTTTTTACCCTCTAACTATAAAGACTATAATATGCTACATTAAGACGTTGTCCCTGCTTCTGGTTTGCAAGTGTTGTAGAAAGTGCAGTAGAAACATATTTCTCCTAACCAGGTGTTGTCATGAATCGTGCAAACATTCTCCTTGTTTAGTTTCTGAGTGTAGCCTACTTATATAACATGGCATTGTGCCGTTCTGCAACAGTGTAGTTTCTCTATATCACTTAATTTATTAATGTTTTTATGGTAAACAACGTCTTTACTAAGCATCTCAGTGTCGCTGTGTGTTTTTCAAATAGTTAGGCAATTAAAATAAATTTTCAAGCTCAACACTACTGGAGGTTCCCATTTAAGTCTCACCGACTGGCGCCCATTAGGCGCACGTCGCGGACTTAACAGGCAGTCGTTTTCGTGCCGTCAGTTCCCCCGGAGATTCGGACGCTCGGCCCAGCGCATCTACTAAAGGAATAAGGTCAGGCGTGTGCCATCGTTTTCACCCAGTAGACAAAGCGGTTCCGGGCCACTCAGAGAGCTTGGCGCGCTACTACAGCTCAGTGATCCACCGACTGGTTGCCGATGAAAAGAGTTCACGCGTGCCTCGAAAGGACGGGGAAATAGGGGCAAGAAGGAATAGGAAGAAGGGGAGGAGGCCTGAAAGCGTCACGGGGCACACCCGTCGTGTGCCAAAACTAATCTGTCGTCCCATTCAGTGCTCTGAATGGGCGCTAGTTACGAAACGCAATTACACCGGGCGCGGACCCCCCGTCGGCGTCCGCCGAAACTGCGCAGCTCTTTGCTGGTAGACCGAGGGGTCCGGCTTCTCCGGGAAAAAAGGCTGAATCAGGCGTTCGCGCGCGTGCGGAAATGGGAGGGGGGGGGGGGGGGGCAGTGCGTGGAAGAAAAGTGCGCTATAAATAGAAAACTCACATAGCACGGTGAGCGACGGCCGCCGTCCGCCCACAAGGCAGGCTGTTTCGGCAGTCACAGGTGGCGCGGCGCGTCGTACATTGTACAACGTTGTACTTTGTACAATGTATGCGCACGATATTGTGCTGTTATCAGATAGCCAGGAAGATTTGCAAACTTCGGTTAATTGCTGTGGAGACGAAGGAAACCGTCTAGGTTTCAGTTTTAGCGCAACTAAGTCAGATGTGATGGTTTACAACGGTACCTTACAATAAAAGGCCATGAAATACCCCGAGTGGCCGAATACAAATATCTCGGGGCATAGATAAACGGAGCGCAGATGTACACGGAAAAGCACGAGCAGTCTCTCATAGCAAAAGGGCGAAGAGATGCCAGGGTGAGGAAACACAGGTCATTGTGGGGGTACAACAGGTATGAAGTACTGAGAGGTATTTGGAATGTAATAATGGTGCCGGGGCTTACTTTCGGGAATGCGGTTCTATGCTTAAGGGCTGCAGTTCAGTCGCGATTAGAAGTAAATCAGAGTACTGTCGGAAGATTAGCACTAGGTGCCCACGGGAAAACCACAAACGAGGCAGTACAGGGGGATATGGGCTGGGCATCGTTCGAAGCACGGGAAGCTCAAAGTCAAAATCCCGTAGAAACTATGGGTTCCAAAAACTAACTCACATAATTCCTCATACATTAAACACCTATCCATACTTAACAGAATTGTCAGTACAAAATATGTCCTAGGTCAGATTTAGGAAATCTGTTCATGAATATTTTTGTTATAGCTAGTTCGTGGTGTGTTTTTACCTAATCGGTTTTTGTCTTTGTTATGTTTTGCTCTTAGTTTTGTTGTGCTTAGCTCTATGCATGACTGATTTCTGTTTCGTTGTCAATATATCCGCTGCTTTTCTAGTTTCTGTTACTTATGGAAATTTTGTACCATTGCCAAGTGCCACTTTGTTTTTGTTTTTTTACATGGGGAGGGCAGGCCTCTGTCAGGCGCTACTAGGCGCCTTTAGCTTGCTCTCCCTTGTTTGCAGTCTCTGTACTGGCCAAACAAAACCAATAAATGAAATGAATTGAAAAGATACTATGCGAAGAGCGCCTGAGGAAATTTGACGATGATAGGTGGGCAGCTAAAGTATTTAAGTACCTATGCAGAAAGAGCATTGACTCACAGTGGCAGAAAAGAACTAGAAAGCTAACCCGTAAGTTTGTCAGATGAGGAAGAAGAAAGAAAGAGCATTAAACGACAGGTTAAAAACGCGGAAGGTAAAAATTGCATAAATTCAATGGAAAAGATGCATAGTGTAGAACTATATCGATACTGGAAAAGGCAGATCAGGAAGGAAGCGTTTTATGATAACTCAAGGGGCAGTGACCATATGACCGAAATTACCCTGGAGACCCCCTCTACGGCACCTCTTTCTTTTTGTCTTCTTTCACTCCCTCCTTTATCCAAATTACCCTGGTGACCTCCTCTACGGCACGTCTTTCTTCCTGTCTTCTTTCACTCCCTCCTTTATCCCTTCCCTTACTGCGCGGTTCAGTTGCCCACCGAGATATGTGAGGCACTTAGTGCGTCATTTCTTTTCCTCAAAACCAACCAAACTCGGAAGGGCTGGGGTGGGGGGTGACAAGAAACAGTTCTGCGCGCCGATTGGCTGATATCAGCCACCTCGCGGGCAGGCGGCGAGCGCAGGGCGAAAATATCTGACTAAGCTAAATCAGGAGCAAACAACCGATTATTGCGCGCGCGTGCGTGGCGGAAACGCCGCTGGGCGAAGTTCTGACGTTAAGCCCGTCCCGCATGGTTTAGCACGATTCGCATGCAAAAGTGCGTCGCGCGTGATACGCATGCGGCAGCCAGCGCCGCCGAACTTGCCCCATCACGGGAGCAAGAAGTGGGAGCCAGAAGCGCCGATGGTTGTGCAATTCGGCGGCACATCCGCGTGAATTTCACACTCGACACATTTTCTCGCACCAAATACGTTCTTTGAAAGATGCTCCTTGCGGGCCAGGCTCTATTCGCAGGTTTTTCGGTCCCTGGAGGTCGGCCTCACTGCACTTCACTACGACTACAGAAGAAAACTAAGGCCCAATCGATCGCAAGGCTGCATCAGAGGTGCTTAACATTAAAAAGGCCTCCATAAACTCATCATATCAATTACAAAGTTAATGCCTGATATCTGAAAGTGTAGTTCGTAGAGCACACTGAGATGGAGCGCTGGTCCAGCACGAGAGCACTGCACCATCTGCGCATGCGCGAGCCCAGGCTTTGTCAAGGCACTTGCGCCTAGCTCTGGCCCCGCCGTAGGACTTGCTCTCGCCAACAAATCTTCGCGCGCTTGTTCACGAGAGGCAGAGTAAGAGGGTTTCTCTGCACGCACTACCCCTCGTGTGTCAGAAATCACATAGAAAAAAATGCCAGCCGGATTGAAGCGCTGCTGTTTTTAACCTTCTAGATTCTGTGACAAGGCTCAAACCAGCATGAGCGTCGAGCATTAAGTTTTTTACAGCGATAGCTGTTAGGCGCGCACCCATGGCTGTCTCGTCGCCGTCGCCTTCGGCGTAACCAGTGGGTGCTTTAATGTCGTGGTCACGTGACACTAACGCACCCACAGCGACGTTAATGGTCATAATGTCATATTACCTTAATGCCACGTAACCTTGTGTCACGGTCAACCTGGGATGCATAAGCCTACGAGTGGCTCTGTTTGAAACCGTCGCCTGCCAGTGCAGGGGTGCATCACGTGACCACTACACCAGTGCGCCAGGAATATATCCCCAAAGCCAAACGCCTAGACAGCTATCGCTTAAAATCGCGCTACACAGTCGTAACCGTCCTTTGAGAGTGTTTTTTTTATGTTTTCCTCCTTGAAAAAATCAAATCGATAAATTTCCTGGTTTTCTTGACTTCTGCCTGCCTGCGTTAAATTTTATTTGCAGTTTATCACACGTACTCATGCCCGCGCGCACACACACACACACACACGCGAGCACCCACGCACGTACGCAACCGCACACAGGAAGAAACATCAGTCTACACATCCTTGTCAGGCGTATGGCGACAAGAAGCCTAGAGACTATTTTTATATCATCCGGTGTGATTGCATAACAAACCTTGTTACAGGGAGCGTAACAGTCTCTTACAGGTTTTTATGAAGCCCCTCTAGTGCTTGCATAACGAAACTAGCAAGATATAAGATATCACGCAGTGGGCTTGACTGTGACGACGACAATGGCCTCAGCTTGTTTCTCAAGGCAACAGCGCTAAGTACCTCCACATAAGAGATGCTGCATTGGCACCGATTACATAAGAAAAAAAAAGAAGACACTGACCCTAACTCGTGGGCTTATTGTGTACCTCTACCATTCCTCTACCGGCCTGAAGGTAACAAATAGTTAAAGACCTTTAAGTGACCAAGGCTACACAGAAGCAGTTGCTATGTGCCGTGTTTAACTTTAAATATACAATATATCACGTTGCATCTTTTTTTCTGTTTTGACATAACGCCATTTATCTGTACTTTATTTTCTTAATAAACAAGGTAAAATCGATCTTCGAACACTTGCTCAAGTGCCCTATGAGACTGAGATTTTTCTTACCGATCACATCTGCTCTGAGGCGGCTCCTGCTTGTCAAAATGTCAGAATTGATGTCGATGGATTTGCGTTAACCTTCCTCCTTGGACTAATTCCGGAACTCAGCGTGTCCCAGATTACCATGCGGCTATATATTATGCTGTTTACAAGTGCTCTAATGTGTAAGCATTTATGGCTTTCTGTCCTCATGTTTCAGACAATATGCATTCACATTACCAAGTTCATGCGTGCACGCTATCTAGACTAGAAAGAAACAATCCACGTCTCTTGAAAGATGCAAACAAGGTGTTCCTGATTTAGAGCGCCTTTGTCGTTTCGTCAACGGCCGTGGCTTCCGCAGTTGACTGAGACAGTAGGTGACTACTGAAAGTGGTTATCGACTGTCCTTGGTGTCTGCGTACATTTCAAAAGTTCATTGTATTATAGGCATTACAAACATTTCAAGTTAAGGCAGCCTTGAGGAACATATGAACGTGGCCCTCTCCACTGCATCGCAATTCTTTTACAACAAACTCTTTCTGCATAAAGTTAAAAATGCTGCGCCGCGGATGGCAGTTAGCTTGCATGTGTCGGACTGCCTTTCTAGTTATTCGACTATGGTTACATGGAACCATCTTGCTGGCTTCGTAAACGTGGAGCGAAATGTCATTAAATGCAAATAAAGTGCCCTCTCCTATTTTAAAATCGTCCGCGACGCACTTCCTTAACTGTCTCCTGCGACGCTTACATTCTTCCGTTTATACTTTAAAAGCTGACAGTGCTACCGGTTTTGAAAAAGAGTGATTCTCGGAGCGCCGAAACAGTACGCTGTCGTATTTATAGCAGCCGTCATTCTTTCTCGAGAGCGAAGACTGCAACGGCTTACTGTTCAACGAATCGCTTTACCATATCCTGTGCTTCCTGTTGATGCCTCTAAGTCACATTTCTAGGTAGCGATGCACGTTTGGAGGATGCGAAATGCCCAAACTTCGTAAGAATCTTTTTTTGAAGTAGTGATGCACGTTTGGACAAGTAAGTGACCAAAAAAGATCACAATATATTATCACAATATTCCTCGCCAGTAGGCACTGCTGGTTTTGCCTGCTTTATTTCTTGGAGCCCTTGTCTCGAGCTTAACGTAGTACAAATGATTTCCGGCATCGAATACGGCTCTTTTTTGTTTAACTTTTAACATCATTTGCAGCCGCTTGAAACATTTGTTGATGTTTTGGCGCTTAGCGCTGTAATACATAGTCAGGTGCCTTCGCAACTCTAGCAAATTCTTTGGATGGCGAAATCGTCAGAGCTGTTTCTTTCACCCCACCCTCTTCACTTCACTGATTATTAGGTAACGGTCATCTTTATGCGCGAATACGTCCAGCTACAAGTGTTTCTCTAGATTCGAACCCCCCCCCCCGCTGTATCACTACATCTGGAAAGGCCCACATCCAGCCTGTGTCCCGTCCAGTCACTCATCCCACTCCCCCCCTGCCCCTCCCCAACCTCGTCTGATACCGCCTTCTGGTCACACGAGCTGCTAAACAGCTAGAGATGATCGGCCGGGCCAGGCTGGAGGGGAGGACCATAGAGCTTTTGAACTGAGCAGCCCACCTGGAAAGGTTTTTAACTTTGCAAATACATAAATATTATTCTGTCTATCTCCCACTTGTCAATGAATGCTTGTTTTGTTCTCTAGAAAACAAAAACCACATCTCGTAAGAAAATACTTTTATTTTGGATTTTGCTTAAATTCAAGCAGCGAGGCTACGCGGCAGCTAAATATGGTCGCTCAGTGCTAGTTGTGAATAAATCTTCATTTCTTTGAAAGAAAAAAAAAACAGAGTGGTCTAGCAGTGATTTTTATGAGTTTTGGGATCAATGTATTGAAGTGTTTAATATTAAGCACAACATTTGCTTCAATTTTCTGCTTAAATCAAGTTTCCTTGACTATGCTAGTTTCTCTAAAATTTTTGCGCCAGTCAGACGCAAGAAATTTCAATCACCTTATTTAAGGATTTCCTGCTTCAAGCCCTTCGTGCGTTGGAATTAGTTCAGTAAGCGTTACATGAATCACAGCTGACTGCTGAAACGAGACATGTTCATTAACATTTGCCGATCATAAGCTAACCTTAGGAATTTGAAGAACAATAATAAAAAAATATCCCCAGTGTGACAATAATTGAGTAGTTTGGTCGCTCATGGAGACGCATTCTTCTCAAATTGGCCTTGTCTAATTTTATGTTTTGACTTGTTTCAGATGACAAGATAAACCATTTTCTTAGAACTGTTGCCGTAATGCATCCTCCGCTGTTTTATACCAACGTATGCATGTATATTCGCAAGCACACGCACACAAAATAATAATCTGTACAAAACCATGTACATATCACTACCATCTACAACTCTGAAATTCTTTTTTTTTAATAGGAAGTACTAATTTTTTGGATTCAAGAAGCTGCAATATTTGAGATATGAAATAGTATTTTGACCGTGCCTGCAATATGCACTACATGCTATATTTGTCCCGCAGTTTTGTTCTTCCTCTATTATCCATAAAGGGACGAGTGATTGTGTCTCGCATTGGATTGAAATGGGCACGTCGTTGACGCCTGGCAAAATATAGACAAAATTACATTCACGAAGGCGGCGACATGTTGTAACAGGTTTTCAAAGCGCGCAGGCAGTTTGGACTCAGCAGTAAAAAAAAAAGAAAGCGCAAACAAGAGTCTGGGAGGATGAGAATACGCGTCTTTCTCTCGTAGTCGCATGGCCGGTCTCCGCCCTTGACACGGGAATTTTCCCGACCCTAGCCGCGTCGTCACGAGCCAAACAAAGATAAAGGAAGGACTCACCGTCGTCCTTGAGAGCTGCGGGGAAGCCCCCTTGTGCTGATCACTGCGCTCTCGTAAGCCGCGCAGGGCGAAACGCTGCCGCCTGGGGAAGACTCCACAGGTTTCCCCTTCTTCGACGCTGGCCTCCAGTACGCACCGCACAGTTGCTCGCACCGTCACTTGCGCACTGTCATCCTCGCCCGTCGGCGTTGTCGATCACTCGCCCTCCAAGTACGCACTCAGTCCCCTCATTAAGCGGTGCCCAGTTACTCGCACGACCCGGTGTTAAACTACGGTGTCTTTAAAGATACGATAACTAAGCGCAAGTTGCGCCCCGCTTGGAAAACAGTGACAGCGGGAAGAAAGGTGAGCGGGGATTCTCGTTCAAGCTCGGGTGGCGCAGGAAGAGCCTTACCCGACGCCGAACACTCCCATAACTGGCTCTGCCACCTGTTGATAACCTCCCTCACTCGCTCACCGTTGGCAGCCCGGCTTTATGGCAGCCGCTCTTCTTGCGCTGAGGGCCCCCAGGTCGGGACGACCGTCGAAAAAAAAAAAAACTGCCCCGACACAAAACGGTACAGTACAAGACGCAGTAGTCCGCCGCTGTGCGCGTCGCTCGACTTGTCGCCGACGGCAAAGAGCCGGTGTCTCGGGAAGCAGAAGCAGCGGTGACGGCGAATCGGCGAACGAGAAAACTTCCAGACCTGCTTTCGCTTCGCGCACCGGCGAACAAGAAGCCACAAGTGCCTCGGAAGCGCGCAGCCTTTGGGTGCGAGGCACGGAGCGGAAAGGAAAACAAAAAAAAAAAATACCAGCGGGGCAATCGACTCCTCGCCCCAGACGGAGGTGCGCGCGCGCGCAGTGCGGGGCGCTCCGGCCGGAGTCTGGAATGGACTGTTTTAATTCCAGCCGCGGCCGCAACCGTGGTGGCAAATGGTGGCGCTTCGGTCCCGCTGTTTGTCCAGGTCGTTGCCAGGGGCAACCATCGCCGCCTCTCCCTGCGCATGCGCCCGCGCTTGCTCCCGATCCGCAGGTTTTCGTCCTCGTCTTTCTTTCATTTCTTCTTCTGTTTGCCTTCGCCTCTTCGTTTTGCGTTGGGTCGGTGTTTATCTTATTCGTTTCGGCGGGAAGGTAGGACGGACAGAAGAAAAGAGGCCGTGGGAAGTGATGAGCGCGAGGGCACGCTGAGGGGGCGAGGAATAGGGAAGTGGGGAGGCGATGGACAGAAGGAATAGGACAGCAACGCAGCCTCTCTCGTATCCACGAGCGTGTTGGGAGAGGGTTAAGCCAGTGGGTGCGAGGACGATTGGTAGGCGAGTTCTCTCGCCCGACTCTCGTGCATGGACATTTATTGGCATTAGCGTTGGACGCGGCGAGGCCCACTCCCCAAGTGCGAACTCACGAGAGCTCTGGCTTCATTTGATTTATCCCACTCTGATACGTGAGCTGTCTGCCTTTGTGTAGGCGCCTGCGGCAGCCTCGCTGCCAACTTACTGTTTTTCTTTCGTCGTCTTCGCGCGCATGGTTCGGAGTGAGTGTGCCTACAGAGACATGTTTACAACGTGCCCTAGCGAGGCAGCCGTTCAGTGAACGGGAAAGAACGGCTTCCGCAACTTGAAAAGAAAATCCTAAATGTAAATACGAAAGCTGATATATAATTCTCTTTACCCTGGTTCGCTGAGTCCAAAATAAATTCGCCAGGTATGCAGGAAAGCGGTGTATTCTGAAAGCACGTGTACTATTTTGGGCGTAAAAAGCGATAACAAGGAAAGTCATGGCCGCACTCTTATACTAAGCTACCCACTTGCTGGTTTAAAAACGCCTTGAACTTATTAAAAGGGATACGGCTGGCCTTTGTTCAGTGAAAAAAAAAGTTTCAATTCAGCACACGGTATATTTTCGGGGGAAAAAGCGGTTTCAGGTTTACGCATATCTCTTTGACACTACTCTGCCTAGTTTGTCCTCGAAGAATTGGCCAATAGTATTAGCAAAATATCTGAAACACGAGGTGCCAATTTCCTAAATAACTCTGAAAAAATTACAAATGACAAATGAAAGTGCTGTCATGTTACTAAATTATTGTTGCATTAATGACTCGAACGCTGGTGTGGCTTCGGCTGGCTCAGGAGTGTTAATGATAAATTATCTTCAATAAAAAAAAGCACACGCAACGATTTCTAAGCAGCCTATTGCGCGCAACTATCGCGCCTTGAGGCGAGCGTTCGAATGCTGGGCTTATTGTGGAAGAACAAAAAGAAAATGCGTGGCTCAAGAATCCAAAGCTGGCAATGTCGACGCATGTTAAAAAGAAGAGTCCTCGAAGTAGCCATCCTGCCAAAATGCAAAGCAGCCGCTACCATGATTTCTTGCCAGCTCACGATAAATCATTTTTGAAAGTTGCGCGACGCTCTCGACTGCCGACGTCATCAGCGCCCATGAACATTCTGTTGCGATCCGCAATTAATACTAAAAGATCCGAAACGAAGTGCAGCGTCAAGGCGAAATCAACTAGCGGCGCATATGAGCCCCAATGCAAGTGCAGTTTCAAGCCTTGGTGAAGGCTCCTGCAAGTTTTAAAACTTCGTTTGATGTTTTATAATTGTATACAGGTACCAAGTGAAGTAATCTAAGCGTCTGCCAGCCAGGAAGCTTCATCATACCGCAAGCGATTTAATTCTAACGCCAGGTTCAACAGTTTAAGAGCGAAGCAATTGAACACAAGCGCAAGCGTAATTAACGCGAGCGCCTGGATAATTGCATCAATGGGCGGAAAATGAAGCCTAAAGGTTATTGCATAGCACACAGTAATAATATCATCGCGTTAAACGAAGCTAACTAAATCTTTATGGCCATGCGGTAACCTTAGGACGCCCTTCATAAGAAGAGTTCATCGTCTCATTATGAGTGAACTCTTTTTTTTTTTACTAGCAGTAGCTGCCATGCCAAATTGCAGTCCCATGCGTAATTGTGGCTAGCTGGTTGTAAGCATAATCTGTAAGTAAATGTGACTATCGCGGATATGTTTCACATCAGCAACTCAACAGCTGAACTCTCAAAAGTTTTTCATTCCACCGTGTGCTACGAAGGCAGGAGGAAAGTTTCGACAACGTTAATCCAGTACTCAATTCACATAATCTATAGCCTGTTTGTCTGTAATAGATGCAGCTGGCATCGAATGAGATTGAGAAAACTAACGTTGACACACATGTGTTTAACCATTCAGATGAAAAAAAAAACATTTTGAAAATTAAAAAAAGAACATGAACAGCTGATCCGTGCAGTCCACGAGCGCGTTCTCTCTCCTGTAACAACGACATTCGTGACGTCACAAAACAGCGCCCCGCAGCGCCAGTAAGGAAGTGCGCAGGATTAGTGGAAGAGACAACGTCCTCTTTCTAGTTTCGGTACATCTCATGGCTAAGTTTTTTTTTTTTTTCTTATCACCTGCTGGAGATATGTGATGTCTACACACAAATTTCTGTTTCTCGTTTTGTTCTTCTTTCTTCAGTTTTGAACAACTGAAAGCACGCAGCCGACACACAAAAGAGTATGCAATTAACGGGCCAAACCTACACTGTAAACCTTGTTACACATTTAAGAGTCAGTTTTAGTATCTATTTTTTGTGTCTACAACCTTCGAAAAAGGCCAGTTGTAGGTTGCAATGCAACCTTATAAAGACATTTTTCTAACAATTTCACCCCCTTTTTGCAAACAAGCCGCCGTGGTGGCTGAGTGGTTACGGCGCTCGGCTACTGGCCCGAAAGACGCGGGTTCGATCCCGGTCGCGGCGGTCGAATTTCGATGGAGGCGAAATTCTAGAGGCCCGTGTACTGTGCGATGTCAGTGCACGCTAAAGAACCCCAGGTGGTCGAAATTCCCGAAGCCCTTCACTACGGCGTCTCTCATAGCCTAAGCCGCTTTGGGACGTTAAACCCCTATAAACTAAACCAAACTAAACCTTTTTAGCAAACACTGCACGGTGAGAGGCATTTCATGTCACTTGAGTGCAAAATGGACGTTACCTTATGAAGACATTCTTTTTGACAAAAATCCTGGTGTTGCAAGTGATGGTAAACATGACATTCTCGCCTTACAGGTGCAACTTAGGTTACAGTGTACGCACTAGTTAAGATGGAAAACCAGACATTTTCACAGAACTGCCTCTTTGGATGAGAATATCATATAGTAAAGTACGAGACATTTTTTCACCCAAAACTTTTAAAAGTAAACTTTAACAGTGTAAGGACGTTTTGGAGCCGTTCGGCTCCATCTTCATGCGGGATGTTGGTTTGCCATCGGGGCTTTTTAGAACGCTGCTGTAGACAGCTTCACTGGGCAGTAGATGTACTGGAGCATTGGAAGGGAGCCTTGTAGGTTAGGCCAGAACATTATAAAAATTGTTTCTTGACACAACACGGTTAACGCTAAACATTTGCGTTGCGCTCTCGAACCGTCATCCGATACTTTTATTTGATTTCAAATCTACCATTTACCAATAAAATCTGTAATCTCTTTTTCGATTAAGGTTAACTCGGAAAACAACATGAAAGAGAGAGAGAGAAAGACGGAAAGGCAGGGAGGTTAACTAGACAGCGCCCGGTGTGCTACCCTACACGTGGGAAGGGAAACGGAAAGAGAGAGAGAGAATTTTCGAATATTACCTGTTCTGATTGATCCGCCTAACCTGAAAGTTCTGAAGAGACAGTTCTCTAGACGAAGGTAAAGCGCTCAAAGGAGCCATTGAAAGAAGTTAACTTAACAAACTGTTTAATTATGTACCTAGACGTAAATTCAACCCCGCTTTGCAATGGATTCACTGGAGGCAGTCAGTTATATACCAATAAAGGGTGGTATAAGTAGCCCATTTAAGGCAAATGTAACGATTACACAGAATACGAAATTATCTTCATCACGTCTCTCTCTTTTGAATTTTGTTATAGCTGTTAGCATTGCCGACCGATCAACTGATGCAGATAAAAAGTATCAGAATTGCACTTCTAACGATATTACCAAAAAAGACTGCATTAGATTACTGTAAGTTTCACCTCACATTGCATCAAAATTGGAATGAAAGATAGCGATTGTGAATTTTGGCTCGTGAATGCACAATGCTGTATTAAAAGCCGATATTTCATTTGGTTTTGTGCGTAGGTAAGCATAGAAAGCACTAAAACGGCCTGCGCAGCACCAAGGCTCACTAAAAATAACCGCCACGCCTTTGTTTTGTTGCTTCGAACTTCATTTGAAGTCATATACCTCTGTTTTATCTCGAAGCTTCTGCGTGTGCGGAATACTTCTTTTCTCCTTGATCAATACAAGAAGTTCGATTCAATTGCAACGTGATCTTAAGTTTTATCACAGGCTCCCACGGATTTCCCCAAAGCCGAAAGTGGAGGTGCCCTTAAATTTGGAATGAGTACAGGCATGCAACCTAATAGTTAGACGCCGCTACCAGAGACAGCAATTCTTGTCGGAAAAGATGAAGCTTCAATAAGAGAAACATTACTGCAACCGAAATGTGAGGAGGATTGCGATGCACGATGAAATCGTTAAAACCATCTAAAAACGCTGTTGTGAACCTTAGAACGAGCAAAAAAAGTAATAAAAGATTTCTTAGTATAAATTTAGGAACTTTTCAGTGCTTGTGGTTAGCTTCTTTCATCTTTGATGAGCCAGCGCAAAATACAACAGACAAGTAGAAGAAGGAAGTCCTCCTACTTGTCTGTTGCCTTTTGCGCTGGTTGAACAAAGATTATGGAAGACCAACTAGTCCGCCAGTAAGTGTTACCCTAAGTTAGCTTCTGTCCAGAAAGCTAGAAAGCATCTGGTTTTCATCTTTCGTTTCTTGAATTTCCGACAGTATTTCTAAAGAAGAAATAATCGAAGCAGCATACAAGCATTGTGCGCGTATGTCTCATTAGGCGGAAGAGCAGTACGTTTGATTTGTGTGCGCGGATGCTGCGCAAGTGCTTTGCATAATTTAAGCGGCAGATATTTATAAATGCGCAGGAATTCAATATTTTTGCATAAAATATTTACCATTTATGAAAAGTTTTAAGAATTTATTTCTTTTAAATTGGTGACATTTTAGGGCGCACGTATCTTAAAACTCTATTTTGTTTCACGCACTCTGGGCAGTTCTTTTGTTCGAGAAATTGCTCCCGCGCATTTACGTTAAGATGAAAACAGCACGCCTGGGGACTTTATTTCGACAAAGGAGACCTTATTCTGGATGGTTTATAATGTGATTGCCTTGGCGTGCAGCCAGGCAAATCTTCCCAGCTTCTTTTCCTGTCTTATTTACTTATATAATCTGTTATCTTGGGCCTGTTAGCTTCTACTTTATAATGTCACGTGGTATGAAATAATATCACGTGGCTGTACTGACAGCATGAACGAAGATATTTACCTCAGACAGAAGAGAGGTGTGAAACTCAGACTGTTTACTGTGTGGACCTGTGCCCGCAAACAGAAACAACTTGGCGACGATGAGAGCATCAAGCTTGCTCGGCGATCATCAAAGATCAGAATCACCACCGCTCTTGACTACGCTCCGTTTAAAGGCGGCGAGAAACTTTCCGAGCAAGAAGCGGAAAGCACCTACCACAAACTCGAAAGTCGTAGAAGTTGCAGGCACCTACAGTGTTTCAAGATAAATCTGGTCGCCTCTCGAGTAGCAACAATGCGATAAGGACTCATGCAGGCGTCTCTGAGCATGAACAAACAACACTGCGGCAATATGACTTCAAAAAAATGTGCCTAAGAGCTATCTGGATTTTTTTTTTATTCCTACCCATACAACATAAATGGAGAGTGTGTTGCAAGTGCAGATCCGCTCATCCTCACTTCGGCATCGTGCACATCCACAGCGAAAAGCAATAAACTACCTTCAAAAGCACAAGTGTTCAAACAGGGCGCGAAGGCGCTAGAAAAATCAGGTTTCTCTTTTTCGTATCGTTCCGCAACAGGACACGAAGCCTAAGGCTTCGGTCTCGTCACTTCACCGAGGTAGCCTTGTGCAAGCAGTAGTCCTCGAGTAGAACGGGTGTCCCGTTCGCGGTCCATTCAGTAATCAAATTAGCCGAAAGCCCGGCGGTCCGTGGCTAGCATTACTTATTCCCTGCTTGCTCGCCTCGCCTCGTCTGAGTCCTTTGCGCTTCCTCGATTTGTTCGCGGCTGTGTCCGCTTCGACTGCCCACTGGCGGCCAGGCTCTTCGGAAGCGTCGGTGACGAAGCGAGTGTGCTTCCCTTCTTGTTTAATTTTCCCGCGCATATGTTTCTTATTGTTCTCCCGCCTTATTTCTCGAGTAAAGCGAAACGCTCTTTCCTCGCACTTTTTACGCGAAATACGCCTGTGGAGACGCCCAATCAAAAACGAGGTGACACAACACGAGAGGATGAAACCGCGATCGCAAAGTCTGCCGTGGTCTTTCGTCCTGAACAAAATATTCCAAGAAAACCGCCGAGGCAGTTGCAAGGCGATAAGCAAAGAGCAAGCCGCCAGGCCGTGCGGGGTGAAGTAGGAGGGAGGTGGGGCGAAATGGGAAGAGAAAATAAAGAAAAAATGGCCAGGCTTAGCTTGGTTAAGCCAAGAATGCGCTGCATATCTCGATGGAGTTCCGTGCTGCTCCGTTGACTCGATAGGCTATTGACTCGATCGCCATTGAAACTTCCCGTGTAGCAGCGCTCGATCGCCTTTGAGTCGATAGGCTATCGGTTCGAGGGCCCTCGAAATGCCCGTGTGTCAGGGGTATAAGACTGTCCCGGCGAAGGAGCGCAGCTCTTTTATACATATGCCGTGACGTCAATCATCGCGCAGCGCCCCTAGCGGGAGGAGCGGGAATCAGGTGGTGGCTGCGGCCGCGCGCGACCGCGCCAGTTGGGGCCCAGCTTTTCCTCTGTGACGTCACGCGTCGGCGCAGCGCCCCTAGCGGGAGGAGCGGGAGTCAGGTCGTGGCTGCGGCCGCGCGCGACCACGCGAGTTGGGGCCCAGCTTTTCCTCCGTGACGTCACGCGCCGGCGCAGCGCCCCTAGCGGGAGGAGCGGGAGTCAGGTGGTGGCTGCAGCCGCGCGCGACCGCGCGAGTTGAGGCCCAGCTTTTCCTCCGGCTGTCGTGACGTCACGTCACGTGGTTTGGTGGCTGCCCGGCCGCGCCCGAGGGCTGAACTGAGTGATTGCAATATGCAACGCATAAAATAAGGTGAAGGTGAAAGAGCGTAAGCATGACACGAAATCAGCGGGTGCTCTTGCGCAGTACAGGCAAACGAACCCGCAAATTGAGGTGGACGTTCCCCGAGCGGAAACTTCAGGACAATGTAATGCATAAAAATGTAATGCAGCTTTTTTATTCTGACAGTGACGACAGGTGCCAGAAAGGCGACATATATCAAGACGTTCATGAGAAAGCTGGTAGCTGTCCCTCGTGAATGTATAGCTCGGCCAACCGAAATTTTTAAACTCGTCATCATTTGGATAAACTTAGCTCGTAGATGCTTATTCACTTTTCGTTTCGTTCATTTAATAATTTATCCGGCACCTGTGAAGTGCATATGATAGTCGCCATATTTACTACAAAGTCAGACAAGCACACAAAATCAGCACAATTATGAGCAACCCCATATACCGCAAGTGCGCAAAATGAACGAATTGCCAACAGTGGTCTTCAGTAGCAAATCCAAAGCATAATCTTGATAGAAGCACCTGTATACTATGGCTGCTGGTTCCACTGCTTGCTATTGTTTGGAATATAAATACTACGAAGGACTAGCATCTGGTCTGGCGCCGCTAAAAGTGCCAGCTGTAGTTTCTGCCCGTAACAATACGACGCAAAAAACGGCAGCTGATGGTCGCCTTTTCGCTCTATTAGGCTTTATTCTGTTCTGCCATAATTTTCATTGAGTGCGCCAGGAAATTTAGGACGTTGTCTTGAATTAAAAGCGAGATTTTACGCACTGCTGATGGAGAAGCCTCTCACGTGCCACATAGAGTGCAAATGCGAATCTGAAGTGAGCCCAGTCGTTCAAGCTGCAGCGATGACAAGTACGGCAGACAGAAGTGCTAGCACTTGAAACTGCCGTTCCAATTCTGATAAAGTGGTTCTCTATAAGAATGGCGCAAGGAATTTCACCACGGCTCTAACATCGATGAGGAGCGCTCAGGTGGCATGGCGTCGACTTCAAGATCAGTGTGCGCATTTTTTTGGCTTAATCAGGGACAGCTTTCGACCTCTTAAGGTATTTGCATTACATATTCTTTAGAGTTGAAACGGGAAGCGTTTTTATTTGCTCCTCTGTAGCCTACGCATTTGGTAAATATCGGCATAGGGGCGAATCTTTCATTATACAGTGTGTTAGAGAAGAGTTTAAATAATAATTTAGTTTTTACACCTTCTACCAGTGCCGTGGAATAAAAACAAATTTGACGGGTGGAGAGTAGTCGTAGCCAAAGTTACCTTCACTCAAACTCTTTCAGTTTTCTTTTATATTTTTATTGTTGTCCACAACAAACAGAAAAATGTCCCCTGGTAGCTGGTGTGCAATATTCGGCAGTATTCCTCCCCCCCCTCCCTTTTGTAGCGATGAAAAAAACACCCCCACTCAGCTCAATCTAATTTCTTTATCGCTCAGCAGTGTCTCCTTTAATCCCGAAAGACGAGCATTCCGCACATGTGCAAGTGCGGCCAGTCCGCATATTGCAACACACCGAATGATAACTGCACTGAGAATAGTAAAGCTCCTTCTATTTACTCAGGAGTCTACGGTGTCCGTTGTCCATCGTTGTGTCCCTGTGCCACTGGATGCGTACAATAATTTTACACTGTTCCCCGGTGAACTTCGCTATTATCTTTGTGAAAATTTTATTGGCACGCGAAATATGGGAAAATTAAAAGAAATGTAGTGTTTAGCTATGCAAAGAAAGTTCACTCGGACTTCTGTTAACGTTTCACGATTTTAGGGTAAACAGACGCACCCGCTCAAATTTGTCACGACATAGAGGCACTTGCTGGCTTATTCTACTACTCTATTCTTGCAGCAATTCAGTTTGCCGGCTTTGTCCTCCCGCTCATGCAGGCCCACCTTTAAAGTTCCAGCAAAAGCTGACCTTGAATCTAGAAAAGCGGAAAAAATTACATCGCATTACACTTGCTGTTGTGATAAGCCTACGCACATTGTCAGCAGGGAATGATTCATATTCCGCGGTTTTAAAAACCAGCACCAAAAAAAATCGCCTTTTTCTTTATCTCTTTATTTTTTGTCTTTTGCTGAGGCTCTCGTCGTTTGTACGGCATAAGAGGAAAGTTTAGTCTTGTCTGTCATCTGGCTTGTGCTGACCCCTGTCGGCGCTTGCAAGAAGCCGTCAGTCCGTCATAACGCTTAGGAAAAAAAAAAGCTTTTCCTTAATATAAAATCCCTGAGACATGTGAGTGTGGAGCACCCGATTGAGCCGCTTGCTTTGACAGCGCTTTGTGGAGGCCGTTCACACCAGCTGTCCGAGTTCAATGGAGTGCAGAAGACCGCCTCCTGCACATTGTGGATTGAAACGTTAGCAAGTTGAGTTAGGCTAACCCGCAGGTCTTGAACGGAAAGCTTTCTAGCTAAGTGAGATTCATGAAAGAGTTAAGTGCTTGTGGCGTCTCTAAGTTTTCGGGAATGTTTTTTTTCTGTTCTTTTGTTGTTTCTACGCTGAAAACAGCTTCTCGTGCGTTGCTGAAAGACGCAGGAGAGCACTCTACTCTCGGCGGGTTCAGTATCCATTTGCTGGTGTGTCTTGTACGGACCGCAAATTTTTCTTGTCGAACGCTCACTGAACAAAAACGAAACAAGAAAAATGAAAAGTGTCTGTCATCACGTGTAAAATGCGTGGGCATGATGTGTTCGCGCACTAACGCACTAATGCACGCATTCAGAGTCATGAATATATCTACGTAAAGATCTTGAAGAATACAGGAAACTGACAGGCAGACATTAGCGAACATAATGCAGCGAAGACAAGATAAAGTGAGAACGAGACGAGCACTTCTTACTACTTCTTGACCCTGGTCGCGTATGCACTCTGTAGCATTACTAACACTTTCAGCTCGCCCAGTGCAGTATCCAACTTACAGACACCAACATGCAGATGGCGCCAGTGAGTGCAAACTCTCACTTCGATGCCTTTTTTTATTTTGTAAAACCGAGAATGAACAATTGTGAAACGTAAAGGACAGGACGGTTCTATAAAGCGTGCCTCGAAAAAGTAAAAACTAAAAAAAAAGCAGACCCTTGCTTAGATGTGAACGAATCGAGAGTAGGACTGCATTAGACTGTTCGCTTATCTCAGAGCAGTAGGCAACGGCAGCACACATCTGTGTCTCCACCAGCCGTCGTTCACGTTTACAGTCTGCCAGTCCTAAGCCTGGCCAGTTCAGAACACAGCAAGCAATCGCGCGCGCAGACTCTAGACCAGCGGCAAACAGGCACGCCAGCTGTGCAAACTCGCGCGCCGCTGGCTAAACCACTCCAAGAGCCTCGATGCTGATGCCACTCTCGCTAGCGTAGACCACAGCGACGCGACGGAAGGCGAAGGGACCAGGCGAGAAAGGGGAAAGGCTTATCCCGCGGCACCCGCCTTGTCTCCTGGGCGCTCCGAGTTTGTACAACCTAATGGAATTCGTCGCGAGGACGACCGCGCGCCTTACCTGCTCGGAGCAGAGGCCGAACACCTAACCCGCCCGCTCGCACGCACACACTCACACACACTATTACAGCGGCGGCGCAATGCGGTTATACCACACAAACGTCGCGCGCCCCCTGGTTATAAAGTAGTGGCCCCGGGCGCTGCTGGCTGCGTCCGTGTTTCGAAGTCGCAATTTCGGGACTGGATTGGCTTGGGGCAATAGTGTTTCTGTGTTTGCTAGAATTGAAAGTCTAGCGGAGCTGCTGACCTGTCAGTGGTTTTGGAACTCGAAGTGACTACGGATAAATTTTCTTTATTTGCACTCTCTCGATAACAAGATGTGTATGAGGCTGTCACGTACTCGCAAATGTAGCATTAGAAAGGTCAATTTATTAGTGTATAGCTAACGATTCCTACAAAGTGTGAGTGAGAATATACTTTACAGTCTACAAACCAGTGCCCAGTGGCACAGGTCGAATAAAAGTGAACCTTTCAAAGATAAATAAGTAAAAACATTTCCTTTTTCTAGTGTGAAGCGCCTATTTTTTTCCTCTGCTTATCCCTTTAGCGAAGAAACTCGCGTTGAGGAGGCAAGAATTAATAAAAAGCTATAAATGTGTGCACTCTTTGCGAGACATGTCGCATGCTTTTGCCTTGCTTCGACACACGCGAACTCATCAGAAATATGGCTTCTCTTCATGGCAATATCATCTATCGAAGTCTCAAGACCATACAACAGCAGCCTATCTAGTAAACCAAAGATCCGCTGTTTACAAAACTGTTGAGCTTGCATTCGAGTTACTGGTCCCGAAATGACGTCTCTGTTCTTAAGAAAAAAATGAAAACTGGTTTTTGAGGAAAGGAAATGACGCAGTAACTGCAGGCGCGGAAACAACTCTACGGACAATAAATGACAGTGTTCCATTTCGTTCTTATTTATTCTTTTTCTAAACGGGACGACGCCCTCGGGAGAAAATTAAGGAGCCGGGACGAGCAACAAGACAACTGCCTGCGTGAAGTTTCAATTAACTACCCAACATTGCCCAACCATTTCTCCTTCATTCAGCTAGGCTTGTCCGACGCTGCTCGCGAGCTGGTCGAACCGGGACGCCGATGACCGAAGCGACTGAGCGGGCATCAATTCAACCCGGACTCGTCGCGGGGGCCCAGCGGACCGCGGGGCGCATAGGTGCAGTGGAAACTACGCGAAATTAATTAGGCGAGTGCCCCCGCACCGCTCTCCATTCATCGCCACTCGGCCTCATTCCGCGCAATATTCTTTTATTCGCCTTCCCTCAGGGGGCAACGTTCCGGGATCAACGACACCGCCGGCTCATTAGAAGGGCGCGGTATTTGATTCCCTTTCCACCACTCACCGCTTCCTCCCACGCTCTCGTTCCCTCCTGGTCGGCGTTGGGCAAAAGCACTTCCCATTGTGCCCACGCTCCTTCATCTTATCTTTTACATCTCGCGACGCCTGTGTCCAGTTCTTCTCCAGAAGGAATCCCAGTCGTTTTAGTGCTCTGTGCCTTCCCAGAAACAGAAACGCAAAAAAAATGCCCATCAGTGCATGCAAATGATACATCTTCTTATCTTTGTTGTTCCGGTTATTGCGTAAAACGCTGTAGTGCGCGGCACTTGGCGTTTCCAGGAAAAGGACCGGAAGAGCTGTTAGAGCTGTTAGGCGGGATCAAAACACGCGGAACTAACTTTGCTTTCTTCAGCAACCTTTGTTTCTACATCCTCGTGTACGTCGTTCGCGTGGTCGTATACGACTCCTCTCGCCACGCCCGAGCGGCTTCTCGTCACTCAGTGAAACAAGACGAAACGTCGAGTTCTCCGAAGCTGCAATCGCGGACTTCATGCATGGCTTCCTAGGCGTCCATTTATGTCGACGAACTTTTTACACAGTGTTTAGGCGGTAGTGGAAGCAGCAACTCACAGTGCTTATGCTTAATCCTCCTTTGCCATTGTATTTACTTGTTTCATTTTTCTTCCGTCAAGGCTTACAGAGTTGCCGTGATTGAAGTTCTCATATATTATGAGTCTCTAGGCCATCCTGCAGAATAGCAAGAGGATAAATTGGTTCCTTGGAATTGTGATTGCGACCAATCAATTGTCATCGACGACGTTTGGCGAATACCTACCGAAAGTGGCGGAAAATCTTCAAGCGCCGACCAATCGTTAAAAAGATGACGTTTCGGCCCCGGCTTACGGGGGCCTTGTTCACAATCTATTGTGAACAATCTATTGTGAACAAGGCCCCCGTAAGCTGGGGCCGAAACGTCATCTTTTTAACGATTGGTCGGCGCTTGAAGATTTTCCGCCATGAACATACCCGACCAGACGGGTTTCCGTCGAACCCTGGATTTCACCTACCGAAAGTGCACTACACTTTAAACAGAAAGGAGTAATAAAGGGAGTTAGCTCTCCTCTTTTACAAAAGGGAGTGCTGGAGAGGACAGCCTGCCCCCTTCCTTACTCCCATACAGGCGTATTCGTGTTTAGAGTGCAGGGGCTGTTAGCGCAACGTTTTCATCTTCGCTGTTCGGCTTGTTGACATCCGTCTTCTTGTTTCTTCTCATGTAGATAATGGCGAATTGGCTTTGATTCAGGAATGTGTACAGAAGGCGTCGTGGCGAAGCAGACAGCGCTTGTATAGCATAGTCGACATCCAAGACCGACATAGTTTAAAAACGTGTAACTGCGTTCCTTTGCATTCTAAAACCCTTCTTTCGGACAAATATCCACTCTGACTTTTTTTGTGAGATTACTTTCCATTCGCTTCTAAACAGATAGGAAAGGAATTAACAGTTCACTACCGCAAGAGACTCATGTTATTTTTTATTATTCCTTGAAACAGGCATGGGCAGTATTTAAGACACATGTATCTTAGATACTATCCTTCGGTACATTTTACGGGTCGGTATAAGTATCGCTCGCCAAAAATGAAGGCCTCGGAGTATCAATATCGGAAATACATTTTTAGTGTATCGTGTATTTCAGCAATGCAGATTTTGAGGCTGCTGTGAGTCAGAGTTGGAGCTGGCGGCGTTCGTCAGGGGGCCGCGCACTGAAGAAAGGGATGTATTAGAATTAGTAAGAGACGATGGCTATGTTGTTGGCATGGCCAGCCTTCTCTCTTCGTACGTTCGGCAGTGAGACGACGTATAGGTGCCGCTTCTGCACATAAGCTGACTGAAAGAGCGAGGTGATATGCTCACCGTTTTGTAGAAACAACAAACAGCTCGCTTTTACACCTGATGGGAATACAGATGTTGCAGAACTGATAGAACGGGTACGGTATAAAATGCACTAAGCTAGAAAAGCTGCTCACCAAGAAGGTGTTCAGGAAGACATGTATGCAGGACTACCCTGTGAACAGCCTGAAACTATTCGTAGCATTCTTGGGTATGTTTACAGACGAATTTACACGCACGTTCGACTACATTTTGGAGAAAAAAACCTAGTGCGAAGGCAGCAGTGGTTGCGTTGCTTTTGACCCTTATTTCAAATTGCAGTCTTTGCCGACGAAAATAAAAAAAAAAACTTCTGCCGTCGTGTCCGGGAGATCACAGAACAAGCTGTTTCTGACTTTGTCGACGCGACAAAGGTCACGCACTTTTCCTGGCGCGAATCAATGGGGTCATCAACGCTGGTATCCGCAAATGCATCACTGGGTGCATTCTCTCTGTTTGCAGAAGAAGGCGCTAAAACATGCCGTAGACCTCAGGAGGCGCTAGGGATTCTTGATTAATGTCCTCTAGTATCCTGGAGTCGACGTAGCTACAATTCACTCTATTCGTCGATAAAACCTCCTTCATCAAATACAACACGGTGACGTGCATTTCTGCTCCTGTAGAGAGACTTTTTGTATTTATTTCGTTTTTAGCACGGTCCCATCGCGCGGGTATTTCGTATGGATAGTTTGAGTAAGCGTGATAACACAGATAAGCCAGATATGCTTTGCCTATTATACTCGAGCCTTTAATTTTTGTTCTTTTTTCTAGTTTATAACGCAGAACTATCCTGCTATCACAAGCGCGCAGAGATTGTACCATTCAGCATAGGGCAAACACAGAGGTAACCAGGGGAATATTGCAGTAACAATCTAAAAGCATCAGATAAAATTTCAAGCTCTTTCGCAGGTAATGAAGTGGTCACAGGCCGGTTCACATGAACAACATTAGCTTAAAAATTGATCCTGCTAAGCTGCTCATATAAGTGACCGTTTAAACGTCCCCATCACATCAGTCCCATATTAAAGTTGTAACAAAACCATCTGCGCCAAAAGTGCAGCTTAAAGAAACTGGAGCTTTAAAAAATCAGTGCAGCCGGATTTGTTTGAGCCCTTTCGGAAACAATGTACTATATGAGGACATCAAAATTGCAGAAACCACGATTTATATTTACCTATGTAACAATATTCCCAGCTCTATTAGTACTGGTGACTTTAGCGATACATCAAAGTATCCAGGGTACTGTATCAGGTATCTCTATCGAATATCGATTTCGGTTCTGTGTCCTGTATTGATATCGGAAATAAAAATTTTTTAGAGTATCGGGTCTTAGTAACGAAGATACTTTGTTGAAGTATCATGTCCCGCTCGATCTGCCCTGAAATGCAGTGCACATCGTTTATGGATGGGTACTGGTGGTGAAGTATACTGGGCGATTATCTGCTGAAATACAAGCGGAACAGGCAGTGCCGGCAAGATCTAACACCACTAACTGCATAGGCTGCCAGTAGGTTCGAAAATGAAGGCGAATTGAATTATTGAGCCAGATAAGTGCGTAAACTACGCATACACACGAATCTGACAAACTGTGACGGCTGTAAACTGCCATGGTGGATTGACAAACGCAAGCAGGTGACCGTGGGTGGCCATATCGCAGATCCTACTAAGTTGAAACGTAGACCTTACAGGCCGTTCCGTGCCAAGTAGAAAGGAGTGCTGTGTGCATTATCGCGTACGGCTGGAAGACAGCGCGTCAGGGCAAGCAACATGAAGCAACAATAAACCAATTTCGGCAACCAGATATTATTGTGGAAAAAAAATTCACAAAAGCTAGTCTTTCCACTTGACTTCGTAGGCATCGCACTATAATTATGTTTCTAGAAGTAACCTAAAGATACCAAGGGGGGGGGGGGGGGGGGGGTGTTAAAAACCTGAACGCGCGGGCAAAGCTGTCACGCATTGCGAAGATCTGCTTCACGAGTACATGACAGCTAACATGTTCTAAATACCTGCCTTTCACAAGGTAATTTTTTTTTTGGCAGCCGAACCAGTCCTTAAAAAACTTAACGATTCTTTCCCTTCTCATAGATAAACTGTTGTACTTCACACGCGTGTTCTCACCGACAGCCATTTGCTCAGAGACCGGAATAAAAGTAATGGTAGTCTTTAAGCCTATTACTAGTGGCATCGACTCAGACACTACCTTCATTTCACATGAGTTTAAGCTCACACGTTCCTAAGCATGCAAGTAAAGCTGAGCTGAAACTAACAGTTCTTCATTACGTCCCTGTAGAAGTTTTTGCCTGGCGCGACAATACACGCGCAGGACAAACCTTTCCTGTTGAAATTTCAGTGCCTACGCCTCAGCGTCTATGTCTACGCCTACGCTATGTTTGGCTGTTAACATGCGTTGCGTTGTTTGTCATTGTCGAGGGATCTAAATATATGCCCCCAATGTACCGTGCGCTTAGCTCCTGTCAAGTGCTGCTTAAAAGAAGGG